>NW_028263373.1:1849087-2009444 GCF_051168715.1 Poecilia mexicana | reverse complement strand
GGTATAAATGTAATGAACTCTCTCTCCTGCTGCTCTTGGTCATCCCTTCGTCTCCATGGCGACGGTTGTCGGCAGCACGGCGTGTGAAAGTGGTTCTGAATGAGTCGGTGGGAAAAGCTGCCTCTCTCTCTCGGTCGCCCCTTGTTGCGGTAAACAAGCCTCCGGACCACGTGACTCCGCCCCCGTCCCGCCGCCCCGTCTAACTGGGAACCAGTGAATGACCGGGATGGTGGAGGAGGATTGCGGCCTTTTGTTGCAGACTTTCAGGGTTTGTTTGGCTCCAGTCATCCAGAGAATTGACGCTCCGGTTCTGTTAACTGTTTCTCTCTTCAGTTCTGGGTCCCGTTGTGGGATTGGATCCATTCTGGGTCTCAGATGAACTGGATCAGTTCAGAATCATTCAAAACCATCAATATCTGTGTTTTAAAAAAAAAAAACATTTTCTAAATAACAATCAAAAGAAATCGATGAAAGTCTGGATTTAAGAGGTCAAAAATGGAATATTTTCCTGTCTGCTGAAACATTATAAAGATATGATGTGTAGGAAAACCCAAAAGAACAACAGCAACAAAAATCCATATATTTAACGGTGATAAACTGTAAAATTGTGATAGGACAAATCAGTAAACTATAAAACAATTCAAAAGTGTTAATTTACTGTGAAGTTGCAGTAATTTGTACATTTTACATTTGTACATTAATTTTATAGGTTGTTTTGTTTGTTTTGGGAAAAACAGATTTTGAAGAAGTGAAAACATTTTCTTTTACAGTAAAACTTAGTGAAATAATGTTTTACAATGTAAAACATTCACTTTTACATTGTAAAATATAAAAAAACACATTTTTATTTTAGTTTGTGGATTTTAATCATAAAATCACAATCATTTTCACTCATCGTTTTACGGTGGCATTCTGGAAAACAGCTACCAGTGTTTAGTTGTTTAGTTGGTTGTTGTTGTTTTTTTACAGTGAATATTCTAAATTTTTCCCTGAATATTTCCATAACTAACTAAAACGTTTGCACATCAAGTTTAAGGCTCTTTTATAATCTTATTTCTGATAAATTAAGTAAATCCAAACTCTGTGATTTATTATTTAGCTCTTATTGGTTTAATTGATTATTTCCTCTCATTTGTTGGCCTTCCCCCGACCTCCTGGGGTCACTTCGCTGCGGGAGCAGCTGAGGCCCTTTGGCCTCTTCAACCTTTTCTGGTCAAAAGAAGCTAAAGTTCATCTTTCACATGATGCTGTTCGATATTTGGGCTTCTTCCAGGAAGAATTGGACCAAACAAAGGGGCAGTTCTACAGCCTGGGCCGAATGTCAGTAAATCTGGCCATCATTCCCGGTCCAGACTCCACATCCAAACAGACTTCTCTACAAAATGCTCCACAAAAAGCTCCTTGCTATTATTTTTGCTTCTTTTATTAGCTTCGTCGTCCTGTTGTGATTTTCTGACAATACTGTCGGCTCCCATTGCTGAATAAATTTCAAAATTAATCCGTAAACAGCGGCGGCCATTATTACTTCCGTAAACAGAGCGTGACGGTGTGACGTCAGCGTCTTTCTTCTGCGCATGCGGGTTTCTTCGGGGACGTAAACAGAATGCTCGTAGTAGCACGTACGGTCGCGTAAAACTAAAATAAAAATAATAAAAATCTGATTTTAGCAACAAAAAAAGTGCTTTAGCATCAATGCCTGATACATGAACGTGGCCTGGTAGAAACTGGTTGAGGAAAACTCTGCAAACAGCATTGAACTGATGAAGGTTCAAAGTTGAAACTCTGACACTCCTGCCTGGTGAGTGTCATAGAGGTGATGTGAGGTCTGGCTTCAGACAGAAACAGGATTAAAACTGATAACCAGGATTAAACCTGTTTACTGTTTGGGTTTAGATCTGACCTCAGATCAGCTGCAGCAGAGACCAAATGTCTGATGAACCTCAAGTTCAGCTTCTGTTGGTCCAAACTGTCCTAAAGTTTTATGGGTTTCTGTTTGCAACCTGCGGCTCCTGGGCCACAAGTGGATCCCTGGAGTTTCCACAATGGCCCAGCTAATACTTTAAATACAACTGTAATAATGCATGCAAGTTTTAATAGTTTTTTATTTGATTGGTAAAACATTGATACTAAAGGTTATTTACATCTAGTTTTTGTCCTAAGTTTGAAAATGTGCTTTTTTTAGCATAATTTTCCACAAATATAAACCATCCTACAGAACAAAATGTATGTATCCTCCTTTATTCAAAAGTTTAAAGTTTATTTTTATCTGAAAATGTAAAAAATAAAATAAAATGACATTTCTTTAATTATAGATATATTTTAGTAAATACAGTGAAAAAAGTAACATTTGCATCTTTTCATGTAACATTTGCAGCTTCCAATGAAGCTTATTTAGCCAAAATGACTTTCTAAAGGTTGCAAACTTACAGTTTAACTGTTGGTATGAAAACAAATAAAATAAACAAAATCTCATATTTATATCAGATTTTTATTCCTTATCCGACTGTCTGAGCCTTAAATGTGTCATTGTTTCTGTTTCAGCTTAATTTAAGCTGTTATAAACCATTTGCTCCTGAATTTCAACACTCTACAAACAGATTGTTGAAGGGAAACATCCTGTTATTTTGAACAAACAGATGATCATTGCTTGTCCAGTGGATCCCCAGTTTGGCTGCAGATCTATGAGAAAATCTTCAAAGTGATTAAAAACAAAAATCCTCAAAGAAACGTTGGAAGGGATTTGCATATTTCCACTTTAGAGAGCAGAATAAACTGTAATCTCTGATTTGAGATTATCAACAGCTCATAGAAACACGGCAACACAGGACACAACGGAAGCCAAACAACATTTGGTTCATGTTTTCTGCAGGTTTCATACAATTATCTCAGCTTGGAGGAATCAGGGATGAAGCATCATGGATGGATGATATCTAAAGTAGCATAGTTATGGTAAATAGAGTAATTATGACAAACAAATCCAGTTTAAATCAAACTGAAATCCGTCTAAACACATGAAGCCAATTAGACGTAGTAATTGGACTCTGAACTTCCCGGCTTCGTCGGGGGTTTTCGGCAGGCCTGTGACGCGTCTCTCTGAGGTCACTGTGGAGGTTGAGCCTTCTGCAACCCCCCGGGTTTAATGTGACAGGATGTGGACGCTTGTTTTATCTCCCAGGGCGTTCCTGCAGCTTTAATTACGACCCTGAGGCCGACGGCTCGCTCCGCGACACGTTTGGTGCTCAACAGCGTCGCTCGCCATCAGAGGGGATTTCACACAGAGGCTGTTCACGGATCAGCTGTTCCTGCTGACAGAAATAGAAGCGCAGCTACGTGGACAGAACCACGTCAGAGGAGCAAAGCCAAAGATGATGACAGGACTCTGCTTTTTTAGTGGAGGACACCTAAAGCCACAGAAACTTTCACAGAATAAAAAACTAAATTTATCTTTGAAATTACACGTAATCTTCAGTTGGACTGAGGGTCTTGCAGTAAAACTTTCTCTGAAGATTTTGGAAATGTATATAATCAAAAGGTGTTTTACAGCAGATCTTTAACCAGGGTAAAACAAAACCTTAAATAAACCAAAATCAAAAATGGAAATTCCTTAGTTTTTTTTCTACTAAATTTCTTAGTTAATTTCTAAGTTTTTTAGCAAATGTTTGAAATTGGTCTCAAAGTTTCAGAATTTTTCTACAGAAATGTGCTCCTCCTCGTTTTTCTTCCTACTATGGCCGTAATGCTCAGTCGCAGCGTCAAGACCTTCTAGCAGTCCTGAAGCAAAAAGACTGAAGTGGAACGAAGTGATGCGGGAAAGTGAGACTACTAAGACTACATGTGGCTCCACAAGTTGGTTAGTTCAGTGTTTCTGAAATGAACTTCATTTTACAACCTAATGAAGGTTTGTTCACTTTGAAATGATTGAATTTAGTTTGAATCTTCTAGGAAAATGTGTTGTTTTTGCTTTTCTGGGGTGAATTCATGTTGTAACAAATGATAAAGCCACTCCAGGTAACTGGGTTAGATCCTCTTTTTTTTTTTTAGCTTTGCTGTTTCTCAAGCTGGAAATTTTAACTGGATCACTTCCTGGAAGCTGAATCTTTATGCAACAAGTTACCAAACTGTGTGAGGAGGAAGGACGGGATGAATCAGAGAGGAGTGGAGAGGATGAGGAGGCCCAGCGCTCTTTGTAGCTCCCACAGAACCATCTCCAATTACAGGACAAAGGCAACTCTTTCAGCCCCGCAGCTCAAACCCTGCAGCTTTGCATGTCTAATGAGCGCTGGGCTGAATGCTAAAAGGACCCCGGGGTGCTGCAGAGGCCTCGCCCCCCCACAGCCTACACACCACCCGGTAACCCTCTGGACCGGGACGACCAGATTGGGCGTCTTGTTTCAGAACGCAGCGGTCCTGATCTGTCCCACAGCCGTGTCGAAGCACAAATGAAGCCAGGACAGGAACTAACAGTGCTGCTGATAGAAAGCCTGAAAGTTAAAAACAGATTTAACTCAGTGGAAAGAATCAATGAGCTTTGGTGCTTCTTCTATTTAAGTAGGGCTGCACCGATTGCAGGTTACACTTTAAAAATCCTGACCGTCTGATTCCAGCATTTCTTTGTCTGAAATGTTGCTAAATATCGCAAGAAAGTTGCTGAGTTGGCAACAGTAAGACGTGAAGACATGACTAGGCCTGTCGCAATAAGCAATAAACCAATTAATGGCATGATAAATTCAAACCAGCTCAATAATTTTGATTTTCATAATTTAGCAGGATTTTTTTCTCTCTTTACCAAAAACTGGACGTCAAAAGTCTTCAGTCTGGTGCTTCTGTCTCTTCAGTATAAAATATATATATATAATTTATTCATATCGAATATGAATTAAAATCAATTTAACTTCTTAATTTAATTCCTTAAAATTGGGCCTCTGTCTCTTTAAAAGCTCCTGATCCTTCTGAAGCTCCGCCTCCAGGAAGTCATCCCAACATGGCTCCTCCTTTAATAACGTTTTTACTGAGCTCAGCACATGCGCAGTTCCACCAGGCATTTGCTAATTGCTGCTGGCTAGTCTGAAGGAGCTGAGCCTCGAAGGCGGGGATAAGTTCATCCAGGCGTTTTGAACAGCTGAATGGTTGCCATGGAGATTAGAGGTTTTTTTTTAAACATGCATGAAAGAATCAGAGCAACACTCCAAGTTAGAACATGACGTAAAGCTCAAAAAGTCAATTTTACATAATATTGCCCCTATAAATACAGAGTTAATGGTTTTTGTTGCTGCTTAAATCAAATTAAACGTCGGTCAGAAGGACTAATTGGTTGGAGAAGGTGCTTTTGCAGCCTGTTTTGCTCCAGGTAAACCATATTAATATTTGGCTCCATGTTCATTGCGGTTCCAGATGAGGATCATCTTTAACGACACCTGAGGCTAGAAACCAGCTGCATTCTTATTATGGCTCATTTTTAAATGCCTAAATTGTAAATGTATCTCAAATACCATTAAATCTGTAAATCCAGGATAGATTATAATTTATAATCCATTTCTCCATCAGGCTATAATGCTTAATGTCTTAACCTGTGCAGAGCTGCTGTGATGGCTGAGATGGAGGAAGATGATCATTAAAATTTATATTTGTATTGATCTCAACCTTTTATTCCCACCCAACCTCCTGCTCTCAATGTTTAAAGTCAATCACACAAGCAGGATGTGGCTCACAGTAACAGGCCGGCAGGAGATCTATCACATACTGAAGGGAAACGTAAGTGAGTCAGTGAGTGAAGGAGACTAATTTCAGTGCTGTATTTTAAACTGTACACTAATAACCAAACTAAATCTTCAGATTACTGCCATCAACTACACATGTTTATATATTTAAATAAGAAATTATATGAATTTATAGTATCTCTTCAACAATTGTTCAAAGATTTACAAAAGTGGCAGCAGAACTGTGGATTTTTGTGAACTGAACAAAGATTAACATCTTAACATTTTGTCAGATTGTGTCTTGTGGGTTTCAGGTGCTTTGTTGCTAAAACAAATGAAACACAGATTATTGAAGAATTAATTCATTAAAATTCAAAATCCTGCAAAAGTATACTGAGTTAAATCAAAACTGAGAGAATAAAGTTGGAAATTGGAAAAAAAATTAAGGCAAAAACTTAATATTATCCGGCAATAATTACAGCTGAGAGTCTACTAAAGGGGACCTACTGAGCAAATTTCACTTTTTGAATGTTTTTATTCTTCCATTTGGGTTTCAACTGCTGCTAATAACAGCACAAACGTTTGGAAAACACACACACACACACACACACACACACACACACACACACAAAACAGAGCCATTTAAAAAAAAGTTTATATCCGTTGGTGTCTGGAAGATGAGCCATTTCAAAAACTTCCTGATTGTTAAGTCACAATCGACAGATGCTGCACTACCTAGCAACCCCACTTGAGTCCAGTCCCATTTCCTAGCAACCCAAGCTGAGCTCCAGGACGTTTGGTCAGCTGGTTTTACCTCTTTATGCCTGAACAATGGTTGAAATGTGACAAAACTGTGCTACCACTTAGTGCATTCTTGTTGCTTGTGCAGGAGGCTCCGCTTATGCTTTCCAAAGATGTACGGTTGTATAAATGCACATCTGTTTGCAGCCATCTTTATGTGCGAGTGTAAAGGTTGAGTTGGGGGGTGTGGCCAGCAGCTTATTTGGATTTAATGTGACAAAATGCCCTAAAATATGTAATTCTGAAAGGAGAAATGAGCAGTCTGAAATCTCATTATTAAAGAATGATTTTATGCAAAAATGAAGTAATGGACATGTTTTGTAAGATCTATCCTAACCTGTTCAAGGAAGCATAATAGGTCACCTTTAAAGAAAAACTAAAATCTAGCAGCTGGAAATCCAGAAGATGTAAAGACAACAAAGGAAATCACTTTCAGGATAATAAGTATTTTATTTTCTTCCACTGTAAGGAAGCTCCTGTAGGTAGATATTATATTATTAGGACACCTCAGGTAATTGAAAAGGGTCTAAATGTGACATATGTTCTACAAGTCAACTGACAAAACAGGGACAATAACCACAATCAATGAGAAAAAAATATAATGCAAAGTTTTTAGATGCTAATAAACAATTTAATTGAATCACATGAGAGTTCAGCCTTTGCAGTACAAATATTTAACATAATGAAAGTACTGGACAGCAGTCGAAAGTCAGTTGGTGTCCCTTTGGTTGGGAAATGGTTCATGGGTTTTTGTGTTTTGGTTGTAACTAAATTTATCTATTTTAGCTTTTTGACTCTTTCAGCCTTCCATACATGGTTGACAGCATTGTTTTTGTGAATCCTATTTTTTCATTGCTTCTGTTCTTTGAGTAGTTGTTTCTCCAGTGAGGACACTGATGTGTATCTCTGTAGGTCCCTCCAGCTGCAGTGCACAGTCTTCGTATCTGAACTGGAACGACTCCCCCGCCAGGCAGCATGAGCAGAATGAAATATGTAAAGATCTTGGATCTTTAACTTTGGTTTGGAAAAAACCCATTTTTCCAGCACCCCTTCTTTGTTCCAGTCTGTAACTGTTCAAAGCTCCAAAATACTTGTAGTCCTCTACTTCAGGCAGAAACTAACCTCTAATATGAAAGACAAAACGTGGAAAGCAAAACCCCCGAACCATAAAAGCTGTAAATCAGCAAAGTTAATGTAGGAGTATGTAAGTGATTGATAACAGACCCGCTGTTAATTGTCTTTGTTATGAACTTTTAAAATATGTTTTTGTTGAGTTTTTACATCTTGCAGCTTCTCAATTGCAAACAAAACAAAGTTATCTTACTAAATAAAAAAACTGATTAAATTTACATTTTTTTCTTCTTATTCTTCCCCCATAACTTTCACTGTGTTACATATCAATCATTTAACTTTAAAGAAATAAAACTGTTCCTAGATATTCTGCTGCGTGTAAATAATCCTTTTAGATTTCTGTTTTTCTGCCTAGAAACGTTAAATAAAGAAGAGGCATAATTTTATCCATGGTTTGTTGCTTCAGTTTATCTGATTCTACAGTAGGACAGATTCACTGGTGTGCAGAAACTCGTTGTCACGGTTATCTGTTGAGTTTGTAAACAGATCCAATCAGCCGGTCACATCATTGCTCCTGTGTTTACTGTGACCACCAAAGACATGGAAACACCATGCAGACGCACCACAGACTTTAAATGTTACTGCAGTTTTTAACGTCTCCTGAGACAAATTCATGATTCATAAAAAAAAAAAAAAAAAACAGCAAAGACCCACTTTCTTCAACCAAAATGTTCATATTCTTAGTGAATTTGCATGTAGCATGGTTTCTGAGATGTTTCTTTTTGGCATTGGAAATGATTCACCCTGTGAAATACAGAATATTTACAATACCTGCTGCAAGTAGTCGTTTTATAGTTGTTTATATATATATGTGTATATACACACACAGTTTACAAATAACACAATTATGCACATAAAAGCTTATTTTTCTTCATGTGATGACATCATGACTTACTCTGTACTTAAGTAGTCCTTGTACAAAATACTTTTAGATAGATCACGTTTACTTGAGTCATTTATTGGACGGCTACTTTTTGACCGTTATTTAAGTAAAATCACGTTGAAGAAGTTCTAGTCTTGCTTGAGTACATGTTTGGGTACTGTAACCACTTCTGAATGTAAAAAATTAAATTTCAGGAATAACTTTTGTTCCTAAAAGGAATTGGGTCCCCAAAGTATGGGTCTTGTCTGGATTTATGGACTCCGTGATCTAGGTTTACACACACACACACACACACACACACACACACACACACACACACACACACACACACACACACACACACACACACACACACACACAGGACGATTAACAATCCTGAATGTCAGAAACAAGATTCAGCTTTCCGAGTTTTTTTTTAAACAACAGAAACATCCATCTCCCCTCTCCCACCCCTCTGCCCCGCAACGAGGGCAGCCATGGCGAACTGCCACATTCCTCACCGCTGGGAAAACAACGAATCACATCCCAGGAAGTCCGAGAGGAAGAAGCTGGCTAATGCTTTCCTGTTAAACACTAAAACACACACACACACACACACACACACACACACACACACACACACACACACACACACACACACACACACACACACACACAATGGGACACACACATACAGAATCAGTCCAAACCATAATTACAGGCTGCAGATGTTCGGCAGTTAAAGTTTCACTGCAGCAAAGAGTTACAGACCCATGAGGAACCGGGATATGGAGCAGTACCAGAACAGATATTTAAACAATAAGTGCAAATGAAAGTGAATTGGGAACATTGTAGGATTAAATCAGGTTTTAACCCTTCAACCGGACCAGAACCACAAGTAAAGCCAGGCCTTTCTGTGTCAGTCCAGATTTTTTTGTGTGTCTTTTCTGTGAGTTTGGAGGTGATTTCTGTTTTGTTCGTCTCTCTCAGGGCTTTTCTGCTGCCCGGTCCCGTTTCCCTCCTCCGGTCGCCATGGTGACGCTCAGCTATGCAGAGCCTGAATACAGTCAGCAGCTTCGCGGAAAGAGGCCTTTGTTACCCACAACCCCCCTCTCCTCCCCTCATCGCTTTTCTGGTCGTTTTCAACTAAACTCTGGACTGGTCTCACGTCTAACACCAGTATGATACCAGTATACACTACCAGTACGGGTCACTGCATGAAAAATATTCGTGCATCTTGAACTTTTTTTCACACTGAAGCCCACAAACTTCAGTGCTGTTTATTGGGATTTTATTATTAGTGGGACTCAATTACAATTGTAATTAATTAATCAATTGCATTTTAATTGAAAACAAAGGGTGTTTTTTTAAACCTGACAGTTTGGTAGATTTGATTCAGTTGGGACTAAAATTGCAACATTTCTTCCATTTTCAGCTGCTTTCACATTACACTGTGTCAAATGAACTACACCTTTTGACAATCCTGTTCCCCTCCTCGCCTGTGGGGGCGCTGCTCCAAAAACTAATGAACGACACAACATGAAAACCTCTGAAGAAGACACTGAGTGCAACTTCCTTCTTAACGAAATCCAAACAAAAGTGAAGCGGTGTCAGATTTTAGCGGTTCGTTGTCTTTGTTAAAAGGCCATGAGTCATTTCTCCCACAGCACCAAGTTAGCATGTTGGTTTTTGTTGCATTTACCCAGAATGCCCTGCGCTGCAGTCTACATCCTACTTTTGGAACGGTCTCCAGTTCATTTGACGTTCATGTATGTATTCAAACTGCACCGCAGTTCATTTCAACCGAACCGAGACCTGTAGGAAGACCAGAGTTCACACCTTCCCTAACGAACTGGACTTTCTACACAAACGGGCTAGAGTTGGATTAAAGCAGACAAAACCGGACTGGAGTGAAAATACACTAAATATTGACAAAATAAGCAACATTTTCAATTAAAAAAACATTTTTTGTTGCTAAATTATTGAATAAGCAGACACTTGACCTCAACAACAAAGATATTATTGCTTTTAATCTGTTCTTCAGGTTCTCCAACCATCAGATTAGTGTAAAGTTAATCTTTTCTGTGTTTCAGGAACACTCCTTAAGCAGGAAGTGGATTACAGCGCAGGGCATTCTGGGTAAATACAACCAAAACAAACGTGCTAGCCTAGCGCGTGAAATGGTTCGTTGACTTTTGCCAAAGACAAATGACGGCTAAACTCTGATGCTCCACCGCTTTTGTTTACTTTGGTGAAGAAGGAAGTTGCTCTCAGTGTCTTCTGAGGTTTTTGTTTCTTTTCTTTCAGTGGTTCATGGTGCAGCGCCCCCACAGGCGAGGAGGGGAACAGGTTAATCAAAGGGTTTGGTTCCTTTAATTCAGTGTAGTGTGAAAGGGAACCGCAGCAGCTGAAAATGTAACAAATGGTGCAGTTTTGGTCCCCAATCAGGTTATACCGGACTATCAGGTCTGAAAACACACTGACACTCAAAAGATGTAGAAACCAAATAAAGTGTGGCAATAATTGAAGAAAATAAATGGAAACATTCAAGAAACAGGATTGAACAATTTCTTTGTATCAATCATGGACAAAGAAATTACCAGAATATGGTAAATAAACAACATAGATTAATCGCAGGGAAAAGCACATAATGATTGTGATATTTTTCAGTTAATAACATCAAAGAGTAGATAATATTGAGATTATATCTGACTAAATAGATTTTATTTCTATCATAATTTCTACAAAGCCAAAATAAGAAGTATAAATAAAACTATATGTTTTATTTTCTTTTCAACAGGAAGCATTGATTTTATTGAAGTTACATATGTGTCTATGCTTCTGCTTTTAAGCTACTTCTGGGTTTTCCCCCATTATTCTTCCTACTATTATCCTTATTAGTATTATTAATATGTGATCGGTGAGATTTGAAGAGCAGAAGACCCGAAGAGCATGAAGAGGGCGGCATCATCTTCCTCCCCCTCCTGTGTGTGTGTGTGTGTGTGTGTGTGTGTGTGTGTGTGTGTGTGTGTGTGTGTGTGTGCGTGTGTGTGTGTGTGTGTGTGTGTGTGTGTGTGTGTGTGTGTGTGTGTGTGTGTACTCCCTCACTCCGCTGTTGGACTCTTCTTGCTCCGGACTCTGACTGAAGACAGAAAATATGAAATAAGATTTTAAACATCACAGGTTTTGCAGCAGCTCGGCGGTCGGAGTGTCGATGCGAAGCTTCTGCAGAAACTCGCCGGTTTTGTTTCCTCTTTTCTTGGGAAATAAAAAGGAAATCTGGGAGTCGCGCCATGGTCTGTGTGGAGGATCTGCTCAATCCAGGTCAGTTTTATTAAATAAGTCTCATTATAATGGAGCATAAAAAGTCTGGGAAATGTAAATGTGCGATGAAGTCGCATCAAGAGAGACGGAAAATATCTGGAAAATAAACTTTATATGGTGATTAAAGTCTGGATAAGAGAAATATACGGTGATGCTTTTATTTTTAGGTTTTGCAACTTGAATCTAAAACCTTTGATTTGGTTTTAGTGCATTATTAAATGCAGAACAAAGCCCGTAGACGCGGAGGCTGCAGTTATCAGAGTTTACACATGAAACCATTTTAGTGTTTTTGTCGCTGGATGGACTGAAATGTAAAAATTCATAGGAGGCTTTGAAAGTGAAATATCTTGTTTTAATCAATTTGATTTTTTTTTAATCGAGACTTTAAAATATCAAAAACAATAAACAGACATATGATATAAAATACGATCAGCTTTCTCTTTCTTTAACTATTTATTCATTAAAAAATGAGAAATAGTGATAAACTGGTGGATTATGATTATTGTTTTGCGTTTTAAAACTTTTAAAAAGATGTTTATGTTGCTTTCCTTGTCATAATGAGAACTTTAAAGGAAATGCGATGCGTTCCCTTTAAAGTTTGAACATTTTCAAGCTGTCGTCTAAAATGCCAAACTAAACAATGAAGTCACCATAAATTTAAACTGTTTGTTTGGGATGTTTTCACCGGTAACTGGACGGATTTCAACTTCCTAAATCTCCAGTGAGGTTTTTAATGAGCTTTAATTAACTCCACAGGACGCCGCGGCTGTTTGAGTGACGGATTTTTCTAAATTTTACATAAATTCACGCAGTTCTCCGGATTTCACTATTTTTCTAGAAATTATAAGTACTAACTGAATTGGGGCGCACATTAAAGTGTTATAAACTGGAATATCTGTAGCTGAATTTGATGTTTTTGTAATGACAGGGTCAGATTTGATCGGTTTAGTTATATTTCCATGTATAAGATGAATCTGTTCAATCTGAGATCGATTATTGATGCATTGATCGGCTCTCTCTGCAGGACCATGACCTCCTCCAGCAGCAGAAAACGCGCTGCTCCTTCTCAAGGCGACCAAATGACATGAAGGACTGAAGGTTTGAGGACACAGCACCCCCTGCTGGACTCCGGCTGCAGCTGCAGGCCATGGCCGAGTCCAGTTATTCCGACCTGATCGCCAAACATTACAACTACACCGGCAAGTTCCGCAAGTCGACCCAGCAGCAGGACTCGAGTCTGAAGGCAGACTCGGTGATCTTCATCATCGTCTGCTGCTTCATCATCATGGAGAACATCCTGGTCCTGACCACCATCTGGAGAACCAAGAAGTTCCACAAACCAATGTACTACTTCATCGGGAACCTGGCGTTGTCCGACCTGCTGGCCGGCGTCGTCTACACCGCCAACATCCTGCTGTCCGGCGCCAACACCTACAAGCTGACGCCGACACAGTGGTTCTTCAGGGAGGGCAGCATGTTCGTGGCGCTGGCGGCCTCCGTCTTCAGCCTGTTGGCCATCGCCATCGAGCGCCACCTCACCATGCTGAAAATGAAGCTGCACAACAACGGGAACACGTTCCGGGTCTTCCTGCTGATCAGCACCGTGTGGATGATCGCGGCGGTTCTGGGCGGACTGCCGGTGATGGGCTGGAACTGCATCCGGAGCTTGCCGCAGTGCTCCACCGTGCTGCCGTTGTACCATAAGACCTACATCCTGTTCTGCACCACCGTCTTCAGCATCATCCTCTTGGCCATTGTGGTTCTCTATGCCCGGATCTACGCACTGGTGCGCACCCGCAGCCGCAAACTAGTCTTTCGCAAAGTCACCAACGGCCGAGGCAGCGCCAGCGCCAACAACAAGAGCTCGGAGAAGTCGATGGCGCTCCTGAAGACCGTCATCATCGTCCTGAGCTGCTTCATCGCCTGCTGGGCGCCGCTGTTCGTCCTGCTGCTGCTGGATGTGGCGTGTGAGACCCTGACCTGCCCCATCCTCTACAAGGCCGAGTGGTTCCTGGCGCTCGCCGTCCTGAACTCCGCCATGAACCCGCTCATCTACACGCTGACCAGTAACGAGATGCGCCGGGCCTTCCTCAAGACGCTGCTCTGCTGCACCGCCTGGATCCGGCCCAAACCCAAGTTCACGGGGCCGATCATGGGCGCGGAGTTCAGCCGCAGCAAGTCCGATAACTCCTCACACCCCAACAAGGAGGAGGCGGAGTACTCACCCAAGGAGACGACGGTGGTGTCGTCCGGGAACCTCACCTCGTCGTCATAAACACAGAGACGTGGACGGGTCAGACTCGTGATTCTTCATGTCTTTTATTGGATCGGAAGTCTTTGGACTAATGGAGACTCTCCAAACTGATGAAACCCTGAAATCCACTCTGCATGTAGCTCTTAATGTCCATCCGGCGTAACTTCGGACTTCCAATGTGAACTGGTGCTGTTGATGAAACAAAACATTTTCCTGAAGAGAAGGCGACGGGATACTGGAAGCACTGGGAAGGTTTAGACCAGCTCTAGAAGGGAAACGGGTTTTTTCTTTAACCAGACTTTATTCTCACCTTTCTAGACCAACTAGAACTTGTAGCACTTAAATACACTACTGCCAATTATTTAAGAGATTAGTTCCTATAAAATGTCTCTCCTCATCCACTGCACTTAAAGAAACACCATAATCTGGATCCTGGGTGTGAAATCTATGACGGAGTATCAGGGCCAGGCTGGGGGAAAAAATTATGAGAATACAGTTAAAAAAAAAAAAAAACGAGAATAAATTAATATTACTGAAAAAAGTCATACAGCAAGTCAAAAGTACTAAAATAAACTCATTTCAAGAAAAAGTTTGTACGACATAAAGTCATATGAGAATACAGTCGTAACAATCCAAGAAAAAAAGACGTAATAATATGAGAATAAAGTCATAATAATACATAAAAAGTCATATTCTTACAAAAATAAAGCCACAATAATATGAGAATAAACTCATAATTACCAAAACTGTTATATTTGTAGACTGAAGTAATTTGATAGCTCCTACATGAAAAATAATTTTAAAAAGAGGAATATTAGACATAGGAAAAACTTAATCTTTTAACATCAGCATCAAAATAGCAAGACTTTGAAGAGATTAAATGATTAATTTGAAGAAACAACCACAGACCAGACGAGCTGCTGAAGCTTTGCTCTCATTAAATAACTTTTTCTAGTAATTTTATATTTATATATTTTTTTGTATTTTTGTGTCTTTATTCTGCTAATATTATGACTTTATTCTTGTAATAATAACAGTAATAATGAAAGTCACTTATTCTGGCCCTAATTCTCCATCACAAGTCTGGGATCTCTGGCTGTTTCCTGTTTGAATCACATAAATAGAGGAAATACATCCAAAATATCAACTTTGTAGCCATTTTACACCATTCAAGAACTAACGAGTACAAATAAGAAAAGACGTTGGTTAAAAATCTTAAAATATAAATAAAAAAACATTTGTTTTAAAATAAGATAGAAAGTTTTTAAAAATAATAATAAAAATTGAGGTTTGAATTAATAGTTATTTCTTATCTGTCTGGGTAAATTTTAATTTCACAATTTTTTTTATAAGTTATCACATTTTTTATCTATAAAAATAAAAACACATAGGGTGGAAATTATTAATTGATGTATTTTCTTTCTTTTAATGAAATCTATAAATTTAAGTTAATATATTAATTTAATAATGAAATTGTTCACATAATTGGACATTTTCACTATTTTTAAGGTTTTATTTCACCCAGAAAGCAGTTCTGATAGTTATGAAATTTAATTTCATACATTTTTGGTGATTAATATTAAGCTTATTATTGCGTTATTTGGCCCTGTTAGGTTTGTTCTTCAAATAAGCTCTGAAAGAATCACAAGGACACAAAAACTTGTCTTCCTGCAGAAAGGCGTGTCAGATGAGCCAACTCCAACGGGGGCTCAGCCCTTCAATATTTATTCACTTCTAACCATAGGCGTGTCGTCATGGTGGTAATTCAACAGCACAGGCAAGTGCAGGACAATGTCTTCCAAATATGCCAACTCTTTAAGAAAGCTGCGATTGACATTCACACAGGATGTCACGTATCTTTGTAGTCAGCTGCGAAAGCGTCTTGCACCTTGTCTGGAAACATTTTCAACAGGAAATCACAACTTGTGTAAGTATAGAAAACAGCAGAAACATCAGTAAATAAATGGTAAAAAGTATCAATTTCCTATCAGGCCCAGTTATGTTTTCCATTGGTAATAAAAACCCAAACAATAACTAGTAATTATAATGTGTTTTATTGTAGTAAAATAAACGGCTAAAGACAAAAAAAATGCAGTTTGTTGTAGATTTGAGTGGAAACCGTCTGCCTTAGAGATGCTTGTGATTTCATGTTACTGCATGTAATTTAGGACATTTTAAGACTTTTAAAAACTGATTTTTAACCTTTTTGGTTTGAAGATTCAGAAAATTACTTTTTTCTTTGTAGTTTCCATTTATTTAAAGCAGAAATAAAGAGTTTGTGGCATTACATTGTGAAGCTGGAAAATGATACAGATAAAACTCGATCTTAAATTATTGGCACAAAATATATGTAGAAAAGTTTTCTAAATTGTATTTTTGTTTTCTGAATTCCCAGTTTATTTACAGCATAACGACCCAAATTCATGTTTTCACCTGTTACATTCATGTAAAAACTGTTTGGTTTTTTTTGTAAAAATTGTAGAATCAGTTTGACTGAATGTGTTTTTTACGTGTTTGTTTTATTGCTGGTGAACTTAGATTAGATTTTATTAATTTATATGTGACACTAAAAACTTGAATAAATTCTTAGCGTTTATCCACAAACACCCATTATGAGCACAAAGGTCACCGAAACAAAGTGAGAAGAAAAGCAGAAAATTTATCTTAAAATGGAAAAATGATGCTCACGGTCTCAGGACCCTGAGCAGCTTTTTGGCACAAACAGGCTCCCGTAGAAGCTGCAACATTTTTCTGTCAGCAGTACAGATGTTCCTGCTGTTTGACTCCAGATGTTTGATTGATTATTAGAACTTAATAAAGGAAGGAATAGAAACACAGATTTCATGAACCAATGAAAAAATAAAGGTGATTCACCAGATCGTCCATCCATCCATCCATCCATCCATCCATCCATCTGGCATATGTTGTCCCAAGTTTTTCAGATTCCTTTACAATTTTCAGTCTGATCAGAATTCCTGACCAAATAGATGATAAGTTATATATAGATTTTTTGCCTGTTCTTCTGTTTCCTTTGTTTTAATCTGTAATTTTCAGGGCTGATTGTTAAAACTAGAACTGGTTTCTCTCCACGGGGGGCTTCCTTCAGTCCAGGATCGGCTTGGATCCAGTGTGCAGCCGAACATCTTTTATGAGCCAAACAGGATCAGAACACAGTGAGTGTGAGCTGCTGCCCCCATGTGGTCACATGTGGAAACTGCAGGAGAATATCTGTTATCTTGCTGTGGAAAATCTAAATCAGGAGCAAAAATTTGTGAAAAGTCTAAATAAAAACTGTTAATTAAAGATATTTCAAGAAAGTCAAGCTGCTTGGGGACAACAAACAGTTGACAGAAATGCAAACAAAAAAAAAATCACAGAGGTATCAGTGACAATGACTTTGGACTGGACCCTTTGCTAAATAGAGGAGGAGTTAATGTGTAATGCAGTGGTTCCCAAACTTTTTCTTCTGCGACCCCTCAGGGGTTTCCAAACATTTTCTGCGCCCCCCCTATGGATTACAAATGGCTGTCTAGTTGAAACGACGCGTGTGACGGGGGGGCGGGGGGAGGGGGCATCGACTTTTTTGGGGGCAAAATGAATGTACGTAGCTGAAAATAGACACCAACATCGTAGCCTACAAGGTACTTGTTAAGCTTGATATTAGCTAGTCATCTGTTAGCTAACATTAGCTAGTCATCTTTTAGCTAACATTAGCTAGTCATCTTTTAGCTAACATTACCTGCATCCAACAGCTTTACTCAACTCAGTCGGTTAGTTTGGAGGGAAAAGCTGTGAAAAGTTCTTTGCGTTTTGCTGGTTTGCTGCCGTGATTCTAACACACCTGTAGCTCCGCCCAGCAGCAGCAGGTCTCCTTCACAGGTGGAAACCCAGCGCGAGCGTCGTAGCGCTCATGTTGCGTTTAAAGGCGGCTCGGAAAAACAGGTTACAACATTTTAACAACGGATTAAACAGTTTTAACTGCTGATAAAAGTGACAGAGGACACAAATATGGGAAGTGTGGAAGCCTCTACTGTATCAAACTGACAGAGGAATAACAGAGAGTTGGCCATTCTAAGGTAAAAACCCAGCGCATACAGTGTTCATGTTTTGTTTTTTGTTTTTTTCATCCAGACGGCTTCCCGCGCCCCCCCTGCAATGACACGGCGGCCCACAGTTTGGGAACCTCTGATGTAATCAGAGCTGAACTCCAGCAGGATTTGGATGAGTTCGTCCCTCAGAAGTCCAAGGATGGATCTGGTTCTGTTCGTCACCTTGTCTCTCTGCTGTGAGTAAATATTTTCTTTGCTTTCCATCAGCAACACATCAACTCATAATGAGAGGAACTTTTAGCTGTTTTTTGATGATCTAACAATGTTAATAATTTCACTAATAAGTCAACAAGACATCACAGTTTCTGATATTAAATACATTAGAGAACTAAAATGAAGGATTTGCTTGAGTTTGAAATCAAAGTGACCTTCATTGAATCCAGTTTGCCTCTGATTTGTTGACAGATTGGACAGCAGACGGCAGGTATGTTTGGTCAGGTGAGTCACTTTTACTTTGAACAAAATAGTTCAATAAATGATAAAACCTGATTTAGGAGCTAAAACACTGGTGAAAAAGTCTAAAAGTTATTTATTCACACCTTGGCTCTTAATAACTTATGGGCTTTCTAGATGTAATTATCTATAAAAATGGGAACGCTCCATTGAAGTAAAAATATTCAAAGGGTTTTTTTTCATTAAAAAAAATCCAATTTCTTACATCAGGTATTGTGTAAATGAGGCATTTTATTTTGAAGGGTCAAGTAGCTTTGATGGTTGGACCAAAAGCAAAACCAAAGAAGAGAAGAATAATATGGTAATGTATGGTTAGAGCGGCACAACTTGGTCTGTTGACTGGGGATCAGAAAACATGAAGCATGAAGATGTTTGTTGTTGCTCTAGCATGGCACCAGGTTAGGCGTTTGGGTTTAACCCGCCTGCCCAGTGAAAGTCCAACTGGTGGTGGAAAATGCTCTCTTGAGTACAGTAGGCCATAAAATAGTGCACTGCACTGAACTGATCCAGATTGTATGGCACCAAGAGAAAACAAGGCAGTTGATGCCCTTTAAATACCTCTTCAGGGTCCAGTAACCCCAAAGGCACCCTGTCCTTTAGGTACCACATAGGCATCCTACATGGACCTTGAAGGGTGTGCAAACTATGACTCCACATGTGGAAATACTTCATTCAGAACATGCTAAGACCTTTAACCTGTGTGAGTATTCCTATGCCTCGTTTCCACTGAGCGGCGCAGCACGGGTTGGTGCTGTTCGATACACCACTTACCCTCTTTCCATTGTGTACAACTGACCCATTCCTGAACCCCTTCATTGGCAACGGTAGGTTAGGGTGGAGCCACTGGGGTCATGCAACACAGTCCATTCATTGGAAGATAGAAAAACATCACTGCTTGAGAAAAACATGACGATGTTTGTCTTTGCACTAGCACGATGCAATGTTAGGCATTTGGGCTTAACCCGCCTGCCCAGTGAAAATCCAACTGGTGGTGGAAACGCTCTCCTGAATACATCGGACAATAATGATCCGATTCTCACCAGTGAGGCATTTGATGCCCTTTAAGTAACCCTTCAGGTCCCAGAAAGAACCCAGTAGGCACTGTGTGTCTTCTAAGTTCCTTTTGAACATACTTTGTAGCTAACCTTGTCATGAAACTCCCCCTTCAGCCTTTTGTTATGGAATAGGCCAAAGGCTGTGGATTTTGTTAGACATTTGTTTGTTCAGTTTAATCATTATGGACATGAGTTTGATTGATAATTTTAATCAAACTAAATCCTTTAAAGGGTTCAGAGTTGATGTTAAACACATCTAAAGTCCTGAGAACTACACATTAAACTTCTGACTCAATAGAAAATTCAAGAACTTCATGTTAATCTTTGATAGATTACAGTAGCGATTTCATGTGATTTAAAGTAGCTTATGCCTCTACTCTGCAGACAAACCTAAGATCCTGGGGAGCAATGAAATCACCGACGGAGAAACGGTGGAAATCAGCTGCTTTGTTCCCATTGACTACACAGGCGGGCTCTGCCGTCTCTTCAGAGAAGACTCTAATCATCCCTTCAGTGTGATCGTAGCAATGAGTTATGTGTGTGTTTTCAATCTGACGTCGAAGGAGCTGCTGGGACACTACATGGTAGGCAGCACGTTCAGACTCAGGTGTGACTACAGGCTCCAGGAGTACACCTCCATCTCCAGCGATGACATGCCTGTGACTGTCTGGGGTGAGAGTTGATCAGCCTGTAAAGAGTCTAGAAAGTACCCCTGTCTATGAAAGTACATAAAAACACTCTACCGTACAGGTACCAGACCCAGTCCCAGTCTGTCCATCAGCCGTCGCTTTGTGTCACCTGATGACATCATCGAGGCCACCTGTACACCTCCGGTGTTCCCCGTCTCTTACTGCAGATTCTACACAGAGGAGTACTGGTTGAATGAGGCACCCTGCAGCAGTAACATAACCTTCGGAGAGCTCACCAGGTTTCAGAAGCCCACCCTTCTGCTTCCTCTCAACCTCACCTGCACCTACTACCCCAACAAACTTCTCTCCATCCGCTCTGAGTACAGCAACCACCAGCTGGTGTTTATAGTCGGTAAGTCTGCTGTTAGAGGAAGGAAATATGAGCAGCGAATCGTAAGGAACAGTTTGGGGCTCATTGTATATGCTAATTCCTCTCGGTGGTACAGTTGGGAGCTATTTTTCTGTTTCCATTGTTAAACTGGCACAAACAACCGACCCAAACGACACCATTCCTGTCCTCCCTTCAGTCATAGGTCCACAGGACAATTGTACGGTATGGGTAGCTTGAAGCTACTGCAATTACACAACACAGTCAGTGGACAGAAAGACATCACTGAGACATAGTAGTGTGTCACGTTTGTCATCAGATTAGCATGATGCCAAGTTAGTTGTTTGGTTTTCACTACTGAGTTCTACTTGTCCTTTGCATTATAAGTACCTGAAAAACAACAATCTGATTCCTGTAGATTATTGAATTTACATGAATTTCCGCAATCACAGAATCACAAAAAACTGGAGGGACTGGTTTCCCTTATTTACTCTATCAGTATTCTGTTGACACCCTGAAAAGCGTAGTTGTCCCATAAGTAAATCTCATACCATAGGTAACCTGTATGTACCCTGTAAGTTGCCTTAGTGGAGCGCCAAAGCACTCCCTAAATACCTCATACGTACCCTGCAAGTTCCCAAAAGATGCAGGCAATCACTTAAGTCCCCAGTAAGAACCTCATAGGTACCGGGTAAGTACACTATAAATACCATGTGCAGTACTTTTTAGGTACCATGTAAGATCTTCGCAAGTAAACTGAAAATACTCTCTAAGTATCTCATAAGGACCCCAAAAATACCCTTTTGTACCCTGTATAGAAAGTATACAGGTAGACTGTAAGGGTATGAACTATGCCCATTTCCTTCTATACTTAGTTTAGTTTTAGTTTCAAGCTGTTGTTTCCGCTCAAAGTTTAGTCATGTTTGGCCTTTGAACTTCAGGAAGCCCAAAATCAAAGCTACCTTTCTTGTCCTCCAGACAGTGATGGGGAAAAATAACAGTGCACATTTTTGGGAACTTTGTACAGTTTTTGTATTAATTTGTATTGAATAATCATGGGGGCAGGTTTCTTTGTGGTCAGATTCCTTTAAATCTGCTGTCTGAATGTGCTTAGATCCAAGAGAAGTGACCTCATCAGTCAACTGTTCGGTCTCGGTGAGTGAGGATCAGCTGGAGGCGTTTGGAGACCGGACATGGACGGCGTTTGGTGCTAATGGAACCACCGTCACCATTCAGATCACCAAGGGTGACCCGACCCTCAAAAACACCTGCAACTAGAGTCCAAACGCAACAAGACCTGATCCACAGAGAACCGCTCGGATAAAGAAACGATTATAATGAAACGTCAGAAAAAGAAAAAAATCTGGAAGATTCAAATCCAGTGAAAATAATCATCCGTCCATTTAACCACATAACCTAACAGCTAAGGTGGGCACATTTCCACTAATGTACTAATAACGGAGCTAATTTGTAATTTAGCACTTTTGAAACTTTGAAATCGTTTAGCACGCTTACCTTTTCCTAAATTAACTTTTCTACATAGAGCTTTAACTGCTAATTTGCTCGACTGTAAATTTTCAGTTGAATAAAGTTTGACTTCTGTGCTGAAGTTTTGGTTCTGAGTTCTTCAAGTAGTTAGACTTTTATGCTCATGCTCTTATTTTGAAGTGTTTGAAGGCCATTCATGCTGCCTACAAACCTCGGTCTGGTTGAAATGAACTCTGTTGCGGTTTGAATATGCGATCACCGAACTGACCGGATACCGCTCCAAAAGCAGGAAGTGGACTGCAGCGCAGGGCATTCTGGGTAAATACAACCAAAACAAACGCCCTAGCGGGAGAAATGACGCGTGTTTTTTTTTTTTTTTTAGCAAAGACAAAAGAGAAATTCTACAACCACTAAAATCTGACGCTATTCCATTTTTGCTAACATTTTAAGGAGCTGAAAATGTTAGAAATGTAATTTTTTCAGACTGCATCTACTGGACTAGCAGGTGGGAAAACATTGTAAAAATTGTTCACATTTTATTTGTATATGCTGACTAATGTAAATCTGCTGCTGTGGGTTTTTCCCATTCACTGTTTCACTTGAATTACACTTAAATAGTTCCTATTGTGCTCAGGATAAAGAAATGTTCTGTTTATTGAGGCAAACCTTCTCAATAAGCAGTTTTACCTCAAGGCACTGCATTTGGCCACATTCAGTTTCCACGGTTTCAATGATACTTTTCACATTTCGTCCCGTAAAGCAAAGCCTCTCTTTCAGGTCTTTTTTTTCTTGAAACTGCACTTTGATCAAAGTAAGTTGTTTTAAATGTACCATAAAGTTGGAGATGTGAGGATTCATCAAATGACTCAACTGCAAAAAGTCCCTGAAGCAAATCATTCATTTAATTCACATGAGCGCAGACAGGTTTGCCTTGTTTCTTTGGGGACCGCGTACTTCTGTTTACAATGTGATAGAAGAAAGGCTCAGGAATTTTCACGTTTTCTGAAAAATTTATGAGATTCATGTTAAATTTTTGTGTTGTTCATCTTTTGAAACTCAAAAATTCCAAGGTTTTTTTCTAGAAAATTTCTGAGATTAATATAAAAATTTCTAAGATTTTGGCAGACTTGTACCTCAGAACTCGATAGCCCTAATACGATATAGACTCTATAGCGTAGAGATTAAAGTCAGATTTTTTTTTTCAGTGGACTTCATCCTCTTCCGTATTCTCGTATCATATTTTATATATTATATTTATATTTATATTGACATTGTCTGAATAAAATAAACTTCAATGTAAAGGATCCCGTAACTTTAAACTAGCCCAAGGGCGCTTATCCTCCTAATTCCGGCCCTGAATGCATCTATAGCAACAAAACAAAACAAAAAAAAATATTTAAAAGTACTTTTGCAGTTTTTACGTTATAAAATCAGAACTTGTACCTAAAATTATTAATTCAACATTAGTACTTTCACTGGAATACTCTGCCAAACTCTTAAAGTACCATCATGACCTCTCCGCAGTCAGAGGCACGCTGGGAAATGTAGTTTCTTGAAACCGAACGATTCGGCGGAGATTAACCATATAACTACATTTCCCACAAGTCCTAGCGCGTTTTCTTCCTCCTCTCCTTCCTTCCTGCAGCCTCGGCCCTTCTCAGCTGAAAAAGGAAGATGAGAAGCCGCCGCTGCAGCCCCGAACAGAACCGACACTGAACCGAACCGGACCTCCAGTGGAATGTCGGCGGAGCGGCTGCTGTCGGAGCGCAGGCCGAGCCCAGCTGCCGAACCCCGGCCCTGAACGCGACGCGACCAGCCTGGAGCAGCGGGGCGGGTGGAGCTGCAGCCCCGCCGGGCCGGACCGAACCGAACCGAGCCGAGGAGAGTTCCTGTCATCCACCGTCCTGCCTGCCGGCGATGCAGAGAAACCTGCGGGACTAAAGAGTCGACCGCATCCTGAAACCAGAACCGAACTGAAGCCCGCTTCAGGTGAGACCCCTCCCTGCACACCTGGGCTCAAGCTGGCACCTGGATTCAGCCGAGAAAACCACTGGTTCTGGTTCGGTGTCATGTTGGAGCGAATCAAAGCGGCGCCGTCTTAGTAATGCAGCAACATTTCGTACCAGAAGTTTCCGTCCAGTCAAAATGAGGCTTTAGTGAATTAATTAAACTTTTCTCCTCCTGAGTGAAAAAAAGCGCAACAAACAACTACAGGAATTACTAAAAACACGAAAATCTACATTTATTTTTTAGGATTTAATGAAACTGCACACAAACATGAACATAAAAACAGATTAATATTTCGTTAAATGTTGATGATCTGAGGTGAAGTTGGATAAATTAGAGGAAGGGCTTTTTTCCTGATTGATCTGCTGTGAATCAACCCCAGAGTATGATGCTGCCACTGGTGCTACGGTTTCTAGGTCTGAAAAGTTTATATCCGTCTTCATTAGACCCGTAAGGATGTATTTATTGTATTAAAAATTAGTATTTTCAGACATGTACAGGGGCGCAACTACATATTATTCAGGTGGATGCGAAAACATAAATCGCCCCCCTCCAAAATGAAGGTACATCAGGGTGAAGGAGCGTAGAAAACATACGGTCGCTCTATCCGTATGAGCGATCGTATGTTTACGAAACATTTATAAATGATTGTTTTTCCTGATTATAGTGTAATGCAACTTGGCCTTAAAAACCAAAGTACCAAACCAGGACTTTTGTTAAAAGAACCAAATCCTTTGAGCGACCTGTTCCCCTCCTGGCCTGTGGGGGCGCCACTGAAAGAAATTACAAAAAACCTCGCAACTTCCTGTTTTGTGAAATGGAGCAGTATCAGATTTTAGTGTTTGGCTAAAGGCCACGAGTCATTTATCCTGCTAGCGCTAGGCTGGCATGTTTGTTCTGGTTGTGTTTACCCAGAATGCCCTTGTTGTTGCTTAAAACCAGGTTTTTGTTTGCTCTGGTTTAATCGGTATGATGTTTTCCTCTGTTCTCCACCAGGTGGCGGCATGGAGCGCTCCGGCAGCATCCAGCTGGACATCCCTGACTTCAGCAACTCTGTCCTGTCGCACCTGAACCAGCTGCGCGTCCAGGGCCGCCTCTGCGACATCGTGGTCAACGTCCAGGGCCAGAGCTTCCGCGCGCACAAGGTGGTCCTCGCCGCCAGTTCGCCGTACTTCCGCGACCACATGTCGCTGAGCCAGATGAGCACCGTGTCGCTGACGGTCATCCGCAACCCGTCCGTGTTCGAGCAGCTGCTGACCTTCTGCTACACGGGCCGCCTCTGCCTGCAGCTGGCTGACATCATCAGCTACCTGACCGCCGCCAGCTTCCTGCAGATGCAGCACATCATCGACCGCTGCACCCAGATCCTGGAGGGCATCCACCTGAAGATCAGCCTGGCCGACGTGGACGAGGCGACATGCGACGACGACGACGACGCGCCGCCGCGGGCGGCCCGGCCCGGCAGGACCATGGAGGCCATGGTGCGCGGTGGCGGTGGCCATCACTGCGGGCTGAAGCTGCTGGGCGCCAGAGGCGGGACGGAGGTGTGCGAGGTCATCAGCCCGGCAGAGGAGCCACTCAGCCCGCCGCCGACCGTGGAGCACAGCGGGCTGGCGGGACCTGGCGCCACCAGCAGCAGAACCAGCAAGGAGCCGATTCTCCGGATCAACCGGGCCGGCCAGTGGTACATGGAGACGGGCAGCGAGCCAGAGAGGACCGACAGCGCCGAGGAGGGCGGCGGCGGCGGCGGCGGAGCAGTCGGAGGCGTGGACCGCATCAGGATCAAAACGGAGCGCATGGAGGACTGGATCGGAGCCGGAGGGAACCAGGCGGAGGCGGCGGCCGCAGAGGAGGGCGGAGCCACGGTGATGATTGACACGTCGGGGCGCAGCACGCTGATGACGGCGCCGCTGGGCGGGCTGGGAACCCGCAGCGGACAGGCGTCCTCCAGCTTCAGCGAAACGGACCGGTGAGTCGGAACCACACCATAAATTAAGAAATTTACCGATAAATTGTCCCACGAGTTACTGCGATAAACATTGATGTTGTTGTTTTCATGTAATATAAAAATGACTTAGTAATACAAGTTTGCCTTCTCGTTGAAAATTATCCTTTTAAATGTAAAATATCCAAAATAAACACAATAGCAATGCTTGGCTATAACTTGTTCTTGAAGTTATTGCGATAAATGATAATGTCGCTGTTTTTTAGACCAACTTTAATTAATATAACAGGATAATAATGCAAAAACACTTTCTCATAGATTTATAAACTTTAATATTAGATATCAAAATAAACTTAACTAGGACTGTTATAATAACAAATTTTGCTGGACGATAAAATGTCTCTGAAGTTATCGCGATAAACGATAATATTGTTGTTTCAGTACAATAATACAAGTGTCAAAGACCCATTGACTGTTTTATTTTCTCCACAATGGAAATAAAAACGACTTGCAGCCGATAAATAAATAAAATGGTATCTGTAAACAAAGTCGTCTTTCAGAAAATATCATTCGGAATGAAAATAATCGAGGCAATTTTAATTTATCTTGCAATTAATTAATTGTTTATTGTGACAGACGTGAGAGAAACTAATTTTTTTCCTCATTATTAATACATTATTTTCCCAAAACAAGCTGCCAAGTCTTGGTCAAAAGTTACTTGTCAGTAAGTTTTTTCTTATTTTTAGGATATTTCCACTAGAAACTGGACATAAATACTTGTTGTGTATTTGTAGTGAAGGAACCGATTATTCTGGTGATTAATCTTCTAAAATAATTGCCACTCTGCAGATCTTTTATAGAAGAACCTAGAAAATACAAATAAACAAATAGTTAATTCCTTTTTTTAATAAGAAAATTAACATTTTAGATCTAATCCTACCAACTACAACAATCATATCATTTATCATGATGAATTACTCAAATAACAATGAATCAATTACTAAATTAGTTGACTTACATCAGTAATCGATTATTGGTGATTGTCCAGGTTCAGTCCCACCGGCAGCGTGGTCGTCCTCACCGAGCGCCAGAGAGCGAAGAGCGAGTCTCCGAGCCGAGCCGACGAACTGCGGCAGCCGAGCTCTCAGGTAAGAACATCAGGTGACATGAGGCGCTTTCCGACCAGAACCGACCCAGATCTACCGGAGTCTGAAAACCTGATTTATTAAAAATACCTTTTTTTGTTGAAACTGTCATCATCTGTGAAAAGATCAATCTCCTCTGTCTTCTAGAAACAGCCAATCAGAGCGAGGAGGCGGGACTTGGCGCTGTCAATCACTTCTTCTTATTCTCTGCTCGACTGCAGCAAGCATAGCCTGTCATGACTGCTAAGGATAGTTAGCATAGCCACTGATGACGGTGGATAAACAGTTTTCTTGTAGTGATTAGCACATTTAGCATCGAGTAAACGTGGTTGATTGGCAGCGCTAAGCCCCGCCATCTGGCTCTGATTTGCTGTTTTTGGTGCATTTCTTCAGACAGCAGCTCAGGGATTAAATCGATCTGTTCACAGATTGTCTGTCTCATAACATAATGTCATGACATGGTGATAGTTTTAATAAATATGTAAAACAATAATATATTCATTAAAAAAGTTTTACTACAGCTTTAAGCCAAAAAATAACAAAATCTCCTAAATAAACTTATTCAGGTTCCTAATGGTGCTTCTCAACATGTTTTGTCCAAAACATGTAAACGTTTCTTAAATGCAGAGTTGGTTAGTAACTAGTTACATTTACTTGAGTAATATGACTGCGTTATTTGTACTTTTACTTTAGTAATTATATTATAAAGTATTTCTACTTTTACTTGACTAAAACTTCTGGATTTTCTGCCCTAAATCAACCAGAATCAGACTCGAACTTGCAGGTTCTGTTAGTTTTTTAGTGACAGAAACTGATTTGGAAAAACTTAATTTACCTGAATTTATTTTTTTGCTTATATGAATTATTGTCATTTTGATCCTTAAAATACCAAAAAATCCTCCTAACTTTATATTTTGGTTTGCCAATGATGTAATTTTTAAATAGTAAATGATTGATGGTTTGATCCCTTACTCAGTATTTGAATAAACTTTTTACCAAATACTTTCTCACTCTTGAGTATTTTCTTGTATGGATACGTTTTACTTTTAGTTGAATGGAAGCATGTTGCTGCTCTTGCTGTGTTTAATCTTTTGGGTTTTCTGCTCTCCTCTGGTTAAATGTAAATTATCTCGTTTAGTTTATTTTCACTCCTGATCCTGTTTTTGTTGGTATTGCATCTGGTTTGTCTGTGTCCATCAGGGCGAGGAGCACGCGGCGTTCGACATGGGCGGCTACGAGGATTACCTGAGGGAGCAGGTGGGCGATCGCTGGTTCCGCTACAACCCGCGGCTCACCTGCATCTACTGCTGCAAGTCCTTCAACCAGAAGGGCAGCCTGGACCGCCACATGCGGCTGCACATGGGCATCACGCCGTTCGTCTGCCGCATCTGCGGGAAGAAGTACACCCGCAAGGACCAGCTGGAGTACCACATCCGCAAGCACACCGGCAACAAGCCCTTCCACTGCCACGTCTGCGGGAAGAGCTTCCCCTTCCAGGCCATCCTCAACCAACACTTCCGCAAGAACCACCCGGGCTGCGCGCCGCAGGAGGCCCACAGCGCCTCGCCCGAGACCACCACCGCCTCCGTCCCGTCCCGCGGCGGCGGCCCGAGCGACGAGGCCTCGCCCAGCCAGGAGGAACCCGAGGCCGGCGGCGGGAGCAACAGCGGCCATTACGCAGACGGCCCTCAGACCTCGGTTTCCACCACGGGGCCCGACTGACCCGGGCGGAGACGAGGCGAACGCCGCGCCGGTCCCGTCTGAAGTCAACGCACACCTCAGAGTCCGAAATGAGATTCTTACCGCTTTAAACCGCATCTACCTTCACTAACCAGACAGAACAGATTAAGCTAAAGATGAAGAATCGCCACACACTCCTACAACCTCACACACACACAACGCTCAGCGGCGTTCCGCCGTCGACTTTATGTTGCAGGTTTCTACTTTTTGGATTTCCGGGTTCACAACGCAGCATCACGACTAGCGGTGCACCGATTACCGATTCCGGCCGGTTCCGATTTTTATGTCTGAATTTTGCTAAATATCGCTGAGTTAGCAACAGTGGGTCAAACCTCTCTTACTCTGGAGCAGAAGAGGACAGACGTTGATTTTTAGACCTTTTCTTGAGGAAATCGGGCCAATTTATCGGTGCACCTCTAATCCCAACTGTCCGGGGGAGAAGGAGGGCTTTGCCAAGATACTCAGTGCCAGTTTTACGGTTCAAATCCTTTTTATTTGCCTTGAGACAATCCGGAGCAGTCAGGTTAATAATAATAATAATCATTGCGCTCTAAGTGCCACAGCGATGACTGTTTCGTTGGGAGAGTTACATCTCAGCGCCACTGGAGTTTCAGACTTCGTCACATTTCATTTTTTACACTACAAACAAAAAACTGCAGCTCTAACTTTTCCGTCATCAGTTTCAAGACATTTTGCTCCGTTTACAGCTTTATTCATTTATTTTTGTTGCTTACAGGATGGTGGCTTCAAATATATCAGTTTAGATTATTTTGACTTTCATATTTACTGTTTAAATCTTCATAATCGATAATCAATATCTGTGATAAAAAGAAATCGTTCAGCTTTACCAATGCTGAATTTGTTGGTTTAAAATGCTAAATCAGTCACAAAGTACGACAGAAAAACTAGGGATGCTCGACATTAGCATCAACATCGGTATCGGCCGATGTTAGCTGTTTTACTGAAAAGTAAAACTGAGACGATACAAACAGACGATGTTTATTTCCATCTTGTTGCCGTTTTTTTCTGGAGGGAGTTAGCCATGCTAACAAAAAGCTAGTTAAGCTAAACCTAATGCGCTATAATATCTTTAGAAGATATATTTTGTTTATATCTTGTAATGTCCATCTTGTTTTGTTTCTTTATGTATGTTGCTAAAACTTATTGAGGGAAAACGGAGAGAACGTGAGGGCAGGAAGTGAAACAGTTGCGTAATCTGCCTTCATCCACTTCAAAATAAAAGCATGAATCTAAATGTCGAACTATTCAAAAATAAAAATTAAAAGTTTACAAAACAACCAATAAAATTGGTGCTTCAAAATGAATCCAGAAATGTTAATTTAGGCGAAGCTAAGTGGGATAAACGACTAAAAGTTATCTAAAAAGCTAAGCTAAAAAGTAGCTCGGCTCTTAGTGAGTTAGCGGATGTTAGCATTTGAGAAAATATATAATATCGGTAAATATCAGTTATCGGCTGTAGCAGCAATACTAATATCAGATATCAATATCAACCAAAATTTACAAACAAAAACATCAAGTTTCTCTTCTGAAAGATATTTTATTTTAAAATTACAATAGCTATTGTTTATAATTATCCTTAAAGAATAATTGTACTAAATAAATAATAGTAGCTGTAATTCAAATTAAATGTGCAAAAAATCCGTCTAACAGAAAGAAAACACGGGAATAAAAGACGTCTGTGGAGAAAACCAGAGTTAGGCTAAACAATGTTATGTAGAGAATAATTTTTGTTTTTAGGTTTTTCCTTTTAGGTCTTTATTAATTGGTAGCTGAGCAGAAAGCAGAGCAGAGGGATCCGAACCCTGGACTGTCGGCTACCGATCCACATGATTTTTACGATTTCTGCCTTTTTAAATGTGATATTTGAAGCCATCATCCGCAGAGAAACTCCAGTCTCGCTGGTTTATTAGTTCAATTGGCTGTGAAATATTTAACCGGATCATGTTGATGTTTGCTAACTGTGGCGGTGAAACCTTCCAAGTTTCTCATAGATTCAGCCTGAACCACCTGGCAGCGGGACAAACTAGCGAACAAACTCCCAGTAGGACAGAAACAGTCTCAGATAAGCTACACAGCTCGATAATTACCTCTCATCACTACGCAATACAGCTGCTGCTCACTCAGCACCACCGGGGGGCGCTCTGGTCCGCTCAGATCCCCGTCAGTCTTCTCAGATCGGTTCTATAAACAGGTCTTGGTTTCTCTGTCATCACTGTACACATCTGTGCTTTTGACAATGAAGCTTATTATTTAAAGGAGGAAATGATCAGAAGTCTGTCGGTTAATGACACATTAAATCTTCTGCACTCCACCTGAAATATAACTGACTGTATAACATTAATTTCACCATAACAATTAAAACTCCTCTCAACACCTTGTTTAATTATACAGCTTACTGTTATAAATCAACAAACTATTTATTATGCTTAAATTGGCCATATATTACATTTAAAATAGTTTTCTAAATCAATCCATTTTACAAAAATACAACTTATCTGGGCCTAGAAAAGAAAAATAATCAAATTTCAAAGACTTTAATGAACCCAGTTTAGTCCTAAAAATCCAGTTGGATTAAAAAAATCTAATTTTTATCACAAGCTGTCTCAATAAATGTAATTAAATGCAATTAATGAGTATTAAACCGAGCTTAATTTGGTCAGTTAAACTGTAGAATGACTTCAATCCAACATTATTCTGTTTCCTGGCTAGCATTTTTAGAATGAGCTAGTGGAATAAACATATCTAAAAAATAACTTAAAATCATTTTTTAGGAATTATTTACGATATTAATTTGAATGTTTCAAGGTTGAGACTACATTTCATATTTTGCTGGTTCAAAGAGTGTCTTTGTTTCTGTGAGCTTCTGTTGCTAATTTCGCTAACATAGTTAGCCAATGCTAATATAATTAGCTGATGCTATTTTTGCCTTCAAAATTTAACTCTTTCTGGATGTTTCACTTGCAACCAAGAAAAATAAAATGTATCGGAAACAAAGAAAATAAGCAAAGCAAAACAAAAAGTTTAAGAGTAGAGCAAAGAAACTGAAAGGATTCTTTAGCTAGCTGCTAGCTTGTTACGTCAGCTAGCTAGTACCTTGAAAAACAATGGAAAACGATTCCATTGTTAACCATTTATCACCCCAATCTTAAATAGACTTGAGACATAATATAAGTCGACGTTTGGAAGCAGGATTATTGTTTTCAGGTGAATCTCCGCTAACCTGAGTGATTTTTGAACATATGCTAATTAGATGTGGTTTTATCCAGAGTGCATTAGATGTACTGCGTCATTAACGGCTGAAGATTTGGGATTAAAACAAATAAACGGAGCTATACCCTGTCAGACCAGATGGATGTAAAAACCCGGTCGTTTTAAACCTCCAGACATTGCATGTCAGAGCAACTGGCAACCAAAGGACAGCGGCCATTTTGGTCCTCCGAAACACCCAAACTTCCGCACTTAACGCCAACTAAGAGTCGTGGTAGAAAAAGTTTTTTAAAAACAGAACAATAACAAATCTACAGATATTATCAGACAGATGTATTTAAACTACTTAGATGTTTGTTTTTTTTTGCTTATAAATGTAAATGAGTTTAATCGAGGCGTGTGGGAGGTAGCACATGGATCCGCTGTTACTGTTTTCTACAGGACTGTGAATCTGATTCTCAGTGGACAGTAAAAAACGTTTTTTTATGCAAGTGAAGCCAGCGGCTCCGTCCTCACACTGAGCGACTCGAGATTTTCCTCTCGGATCTCACAACCAGAGCCGCCACCATGCTCACATTCAGGCCTAACCAGGATCTATCAGGTATAAAGACTTTCTTCTTTAGTCTCTCAAATGGACGTTTTCTGTTGTTTTTTTCCCTTTGTAGCAGAGCATTAACGGTTAAACCTCAGTGCAGTTTGCACACTGCAGAAATAAAATATTCATGTACACGCTAGCAGCAGGTAAAAATATATAAAATAGTAATTTTGTGAGGGACAACTGGATTACAGAAAATAAAAAACAGGGCTGGGCAATATGAGAAAATATACTAAAACCACAAGACCTCTGTAGGTGTACTGCAGCCACATTTAATACAGACTTGAATGGAAATGTAGTGATTCCAACAGATTTCGACTTTGTGTTACAAGTGAAGACAGTTTATTGTGTAATATTGTTAGCATTACAATTTCATAATTTTCACCTTAAAGTGACCATTTGGAGCTGCGTGTGTCATTTTTATACATTAAATCCAACATTTCATTGATCTTTATAATGTGCATCAAAAAAGTGCTTTTAATCTCTGTAAAAAAGCACAATCTGGCTAACTGCTTCTCAGTTTTTATTTTTACTTTCTACCAAGCGTCATAAAAAACAAACATGAATCTAATCTGGTCACATTAGGATGAGACTTCATGTTCAGAAGCCACCAAAATGCTAATAACTAGCTAATACTATTGTCCAAAATTAGACTTAAGCAAAGTGAAATTTACCTAAATTTTATTTCAATGGTGTTTTTGTTCCTTTGTAAAAACTGAAAATACAGCAACAATTAGCATTACCTAACACTTTGAAACTGTAAACTATTTAGGTAACTATGCAAATCTAAAACCTTCAGATTTTTAATCTACCAAAGTTGGAGAAAAGATTTTAGTTGAAATCCAGTTCAGGCTACAATATTTTTGCATATTTGTGTTGTTTTTTTCCCTTTTCTTTAAACAAAGTGTGAGTTCAAAATGTAAAACAATATTGACTAAGTATTTGTCTGAACCAGTCCAAACTGTTTAATTTGCTGTGGTCAAAATGCTAACAATTTTAAGTCAAAATGTTTAACTAGTTTCTGTTAAACTGTAGGCTAATCACTGTTGGGAAATGTAGTTCTTTAAAGGAAAAAAAACATGAAAATGTGCCAGAACAGTCAAGCTAGGTGCCAACTGTAATTCAGTTTGATTTATTTGACAAAAATAAATTTTAACTCTTGATACTTTGAAACGACTTCAAACCAATCAGTGAACCAGTCTAATTTGTAATTAGTGGAAAAACCTTTCTAGATATTTGTTCAAGGCTAAGCAGAATAAAGTAATAAGCATTAACTTACAGCATTAAAATGTTAATGCTAATTTGTTTTTAGCCTACTTAAGTTTAAGACTTTTATAGTCCTTTTGTAGAAAATGTACAGTTTAAATATTATTACCTGGCTTTAAACAAATAAATGACAGAGCAGCTCTGAACCGGTCTGAACCGGTTCCGACTGGCTCAGTCTATCAAAATAGCCTGGTTGCTGATTTTCATGTTGTATTCTTAAATCTCATTATTTAAAACTTTAAACTGCAACACAAATGGATTATTAAATTATACATACAAAATTAAAAATGTACAAATATTTATGAATCATAACAAGTACAGAGTTATTAAAACAATGAAAAGGAAAGAATAAAATAACGCTACGGTAAGTTCAAGCCTTTCTTTGTTAAATTTAAGGTTTTATTTTTTTGTAATTTTTTTAATCTTTCAATTAAAAACTTCCCATGTTATAAGTATTGTTCATATAATAATATAATATTCCTGTAACCGAATACCTCACTTAATTGTCTAAATGGTTGTTTGAGATGCTAATCCATTGTTAGCTTCTAGCGAGCTAAAGCTAATGGATGTGAAGATTTTAAATTTAGAGAAATGTTCTATATTTATTTAAAGCTTTATTAGTTGTTGGTTTCCTGTAAAATGAAGTTGTATTAATTGTGGCTCAGACATCTTGTGTTTTTTAAATATATTTTAAAAATACCGTACATAAAAAGTAAATGTTGCCCAGCTAGCAACACAAAGACGTTAACCCAGTTTGTCCTCCTGAAACTTCAGGAACAAACATTTAAGTTTAGGATGTGTTTTTGCATAAAGTCTTGATTTATTTCAAAGGTGCAGTTTTTAAAAATGCCACGATAAGCCTTTTAATTTTTCCTCTAGTTGTTTTTGGTTTGGCTGAAGTCTCTTCATTTATCATCACGTTGTTTTTAGCCAGTTAGTCGGAAACGAACCAGATTGGTTCTGGTTCTGTTAAAGGAATCCAGAGGGAAAAGTCGGATCTGCGTTTTCGTTTTTTTGCTGTGAACTTTTTCTTTCTCTTCTGTTTTCATTTTTATTATTTCCCAACAAAATAAACCCCAAACAAACGACTGCTAAATTTTAACGAGTCATTGCGAAGTGACGATCTTCCTGCCTCCGAACTTCGTAAAATCCGACATTTCCCTCTTAGTTATTCCGCCTTATTTTATTTTACTCACTAAATATTTTCATGTTCAAACTGTGAAAAACAGCCAAACCTCATCACCTACATCATCACCTGGGCTCCATTTTGTTTGTTTTTGGTAACTCTGCTTTTCTACAACATGCCAAACTTTGTTTTCTTGTTTCTTTAGCTTAAGTCTGAACCTACTTGCTTTTTAATATTTTTTACTGTGTGAATTTAATGTTTAGTATAAAGAATATACAGTAACTTTGACCACAATATGCCTAATTATAAATCAAATCATTTAAACATAATCACTTAATGAGATTACTCCTTACGGTTGATTCCTCAAAGTATATCCTAATATATTGAAGCAGAAAATGAAATTTAGTGAATGAACTTTTAATATTGTACTTTTTGTTTTTTAAGGAGGTACCTGACGAGCTCTTAATAGATGAACCTGAAAGGTTTTATGTGAAGCTCTTATGTTGCATGTGTCTGTTGCTAAATCATGTTGGAAACAGGGGTGGGAGGGGGGTTGTATGTGAAGGCCAAAGGTCGATTAGTTCAAGTAAAAAAATAAAATGTGAAGAAGCTTCTTTCACGATGACCACTAGATCACTCACAGGTTGTTTCTCCTCCAGAGGAAATAAAGCACTTTAAGTGTAAACCTGCAGTGACTCCTCTTCCTTTCTTCATATTTTAGCTGTTGGCATGTTTAACGGTCTTCAAACTGTTGAACAGCTGCCTTAAGTCAGAGGCCTACTCAGAGTCACTGGAAGACTGACTGCTACTGGAGATCCTTCCTGACCACAGCATCACCACTTACATCGACTCGTTGAAGATTCTTGGATGAAACGAGTTGCAGCGGGTTAAATAAAGCAAACAAATCACTAATTAAACCAGAATAGACGTTGTGAAGATTCAGGAATAAAGAAAGATTACGAGAAAAATACGTTAGAGAATAAAGTCAGACTTAAGAGAGTGAAGTGGTAAAATTAACAGAACAGAAAACAGTACAAGAATAAAGTAATACAAGAATAGTCATAAAAATATGAGAATAAAGTCATATTAGTGCTGAAGATATTCAGAATATCACCAGAATGAAGCTGTAGTATTAGGAGAATGAAGTAGGAAAGAAATATTTGATTTAAAACATTTAATTTCTTTTGGGTATAAAGTATTTCTGAATTTAATACCAGAAAATGTGGATTTAAACCCATTCTGGAAATATTAAGTAAATGATAAACTATCCCAGATGTTGGGCCAGAAATTCAGCACCGTTTTTCTTTTTTTAACAGTCAGAAACTTCAGTGTGTTTTATTGGGATTTTACTCAACAGACTCAAACAAAGAAGGATTTTACATTTACAAGGACAGAGGAGCTGAAATCAAACCATAAAAATGGCCTAGTCCAAGTCTAGTTGAAAATCAACATTAAGTATTCAAAGTAAGTTTAATACACAAATGTTTTATTTGAGCTCTTCTGGAGCTGGATTATGTTTGTTTCTGGTGCCGTCGAAGCCTGAAACCCTCCTGACCTCTGAATGATTTTTACAGGACGGCGTCGTTCAACGGAGCCGTTTCATCGGCCAATGAACAGCGGCCGTTTCATTGCTGGCAGGGGTCGGCCACGCGGCCGACGAACAGCAGCGTGTTGAGCGTCGTCTCTCTGATGATCACCAGGAACGGATGATCGGCCAGGAAATACTCCCGGTCCAGGTTCAGGGAGCGTCCGACGGCGACCACGGCGGTGGAGGCGGCAGCTTCACTTCCCTCCTCGTTCACCTGGAAACCAACAAACCAACAAGCCCACGCAGATCAGATTAAACTTCAACTTGACCAATCAGTGGCAGTTTGAGTGAAAACAAACAGAAAACATGAACTTTGTGTTCCTGACCTCCAGGAAGGCCTTGTGGTAAGCATCAGAGATGAACAGGGAGTCGCTGCCGTCCTCCAGGATTCCTGGAAAAACACCCGATTATTATCATTTCATAAATATATGACTGATTTTATCATTTATCTGGACGTGAGAGTTTAATGTCGAATCATGTAAAGGACTGTAACAAAGACAAAAACTCATAACGTCAGCAAAATAAAAAGTATTAACTACTACAAAAAGATGGATGACATAACTAAGTAGAAAATAAAAATAAGGCAAAAAATGTTATAAAAATTACATATTTATAATTAAAAATAATTGTAAATATACACGAAATGAAATAAAAAAAACTGTATTGCTATATAAATTAAAACTAAACAAAAAATTAAATATCAGAACTGTCAAAATGTTTTTGCTAAATTTTTCTAATTTAGTAGAGATATATTTTTTTAAATCAATGTTTTTTTGTCTGTAATACATTTGAACAAAACTCAGTGGAACTGAATTTAATGAATATTTCAGTGTGGAGCTGAAATCTGCTGATGTTGCTTAAAATCGTAATAATATGAGAAAACAAAGCCAAAATAAAGTGATACAGTTAGAATAAAGTCATAATTCTATGAACATTTCTACACAAACTCTGAAAAACAAAATCCTGAATAAATGTATCGGTTTTACAAATAAGGAAACGCTTCATCTATTAGCATCATTAAATTATTGCTTTTTTATTCTGCTAATATTATGACTTTCTATGGGGATTGGTTCTGGCCCAGGCTCAGGTTCTGGTTCTAGTTGTGTTTCAGGTTCTGGCCCAGGTTCTGGTCCAGGTTCTGGTTCTGGTACCGGGCAGGCTGGCAGTGTCTGCGCTGAACAGGTCGGTCAGCCCCATCTGCTGCAGCTTGTCCTTCAGGCTGAAGCTGTCCTCCACTCGGAAGCGCGGGACGGTGACGGACACGGAGGTTTCTCTCATCTGGTCCAGCCAGCTCTTCAGCTTGTTCTGGTCCAGATTCTGCTCCACCTGAATGGAAAAACTCACTAAATAATCCGACATTCATCCCAGCGCGTCCTGGTCTGAGGTTCAGCTTACGGCTGCAGTGTGAGACTTTAAAAAAAATCATTTGTTTACTTGTTTGTTGTCATGACAGTTTGTTAAAACACAAATAATCTGTGAAAATGTTATCTTGCCAACTAAAAACAACCAATCAGAGCCAGGAGGCGGGTCTTAGCGCTGCCAATCAGCCTCCTTATGTTATGAGTGCTAATACCAGTTAGCATAGCCACCAATGATGGTGGATAAATGGTTTTCCTGTAACGGTGGGTTATTTCTGTGATATTGGCACATTTAGCAGCATGTTCATGAGGGTGATTGACAGCGCCTCTCCTGTTGGCTCTGATTGGTTGTTTTTGGTTAATTTCTTCAAACAGCAGTTCAGGCAGGAGGTGGAGGAGATCGATCTTTCCACAGATTATTTATCTCAAACTGTCACAATGTGACAGCTTTAACAAATATGTTTAAAAAATTATAAAAGTTATGAACTGCAGCTTTAATGTCAATTTCTCTGCTTTCCTGCTAAAAAAAAAGAATATTCACAGGCCTGATGAATGACTAATGTTGGCAGAAATGCCTCACCAAACGTCTCAGGTAATCTCCACCTTCACCTCATCACCCGGTTTCCTTGCTCTTCCACCTCAGTTTAATTCCAGTAACTTCTGGCTAACAAAAGTAACAGTTTTTTATGTTTTCACTTTCCTCTGCAATACTTCTGAATTTATTTACAGCCTGAAGATTTAACCAAAACTCCCAGATAATTTTCTCTTTGTAAGGACAAACACGGAGGAGGTAACGAAGCCTACCTGACTGAGCGGATGGCCTTTGTTTGGCAGGATGATCACCATGGTGATGTCGTCTCCTCGGTACGGCATCTCCAGCAGCTGCACCTTCTCCTCACGCAGGTCCTTGTAGTTGAACTTGGTCTCCTGGTACATCATGCTGATCTCACAGCTGCGACTGTCGTCCACAAAGAACTCTGACGCCATCAGGCTGTCTTTGGGAAACTTGTTTTTCCACAAACCCTGAAAGGGAAACAAAAACTGTTCCTCAGTGTTCAGGAACATCAGATTATCTTTGTATGCAGATGATATCCTGCTTTTTTATCTCTGAAGTCCTAAAACAGATTTCTATGCAGATTGCTTTATCTTCAGGTCTTTACCAACCTTGAAGTAGATGGTGTTGACAAGAACCAGAACGGTGTTGGAGTCCAAGGCGCCGGACGGCAGCGTGTCCTGGATCCTGTTCTCCGTCTTGTTGGAGATCCAGTCGTTGATGGTGATCCGAGCCGCCTCCGGGTTTGTCTGCCATCAGAGGAATTACTGGTACGGATCCAGTTTGACTTAAAAAACAACAGATTCTTTATCTGAACTCTAGCAAGACTTTTGGTGCACAAAACAATATCGTCTGCATAGAGGGTAATATTCTCAGCAAAATTAAATAGAGCTTTTTTTAAAAATGGGATTCTTAAAAAATAAATTTATTTAGATTATAAATGAAATTATTTATTCCTAATTTTATTATATATAAATTATAATTTGTAAGTATAATTTAACAATATCAATAATTACTTTTATATAATTAGAATTAGAATTCATATACATAAATAAATATATTCTACTACTCTAATTTTGCAGAATATGCTGTTATTTTAGTTTTTACCCAGAGGTGAGACTCGATTAACATTTTTAATTAAGTTAATTGCAGGGGCTTAATTAATTGATTAATTGTATTTTAATTGAAAACCATTATAAAAATACAGGCAACTTGTTTAAGTCAAAGTTACATTTTGAGATTAATATTTAAAATTTTTAATTTTGAAAAGTCAAATATTTTAGATTTTTGAAACTCAGAAAATTTCCAAGTTTTTTCTAGACCATGTGAGATTTTTTTTTAAAGAAATCTACTCCTCCTTTCTTGTTTTTCTGTCCACATTTGCCTTAATACGGCATCGTAGATATGTCTTTATGGTATGATATCTACAATGACATGGTTTTTAAATTGAAAACGTTGCTTTCAGTAAAAACACAATTAATTAATTAGACTTAACAACCTGTGTTTAAAAAGTGATTAATTGCATTAAAATGTAGAATATTAACATATTAATCAAAGAACATTAGACATAAAGAAAAACATATTTAATATTCAAAGTACTGACTTTACTTCCTGTCCAATTCAAATGTTTCACTTCATCCTGTGACGTTTCCAGTAGTTATTAATCTGGAGACACTTTGAAACGGTTTAATAATCTGTGGCGTCACCTTGAAGTTGAGAGGCATCAGTTTGGCTCCGTACACGGTCTCGCTGATGTTCTGGTACGTCTCGTTAAAGTAGAGCGACTTGTCCCCGAACAGCCGGTTGGCGGAGACCAGCAGCGTCGTTTTGTCTTTCTTCCTGTACAGTCGGCAGTTCAGCTTGGCGAAGAAGAAGTGGATCATATCTGATGTTTTCTCCTTGATGGTGTCAAACTGAAACACCTGCAGATGCAAACATCGGGTCGGGTCAGTGTTAACTACTGACTGGATGTGGAGCGAAACAGATTTCACCTAAACTTTTATTCACTTTTCTTTAAATGTTAGAGGTTTAACATTTTGGGCTTAAAATCACCAAATCTTAAAAATAGGATTTGTTGTATTGAAAACACAAAACTAATCTTAATGTGATTTTTCTCCCATTCTTGCTATTTTAGTTAAAGAAATTGATTTATTATTTTTTTTAGCTTAACACTTTGCTAACTTTGAAAATGCTATTTTGTTAGTAATTTTTTCAAATTAAATTCTAAAGCGCTCATTTTCTTGACTGCTTTGTAAACTTTCAGTTAAGTAAAGTTCAACATCCGTGTTGAAATTTTGGGTTTTAGCTGTTAAACATTATTCACATAGTTAGGCTCTTAAATACATGTTTTTATTTTGAAGTGTTTGAAGTGTTTACGCAGCATGTCTGTTTCCTCTCCTCATGTTCTTCATCCATGATGTTGACAGCTTAGCATTAGCTGAACGAATGTTATGATTAGCTTTTTAGCATTAGCTCCTGCTAAATACCATGTGGGTGTCATACTTTAGCATTAGCAGAACCAATGTTTATGGTTAGTCCTGTAGCATTGGCTTCTGACAAATACCTGTTGCCATAATGTTAGTGAAGCTAATGATTAGCGATTTAGCATTAGCTTCAATTGATACCGTGTTGGTGTAGTGCTTTAGAGTTCACTATTAGCTTCTGCTAAATATTGTGTTGGTGTAGGAGTTCAGCGCTGTAGCGTTTATGAACTGTTTATGATTAGCTTTTTAGCACTAGCTTCTATAAATATCAAGCTGGTGTAGCACTAGTGGAGTTAATGCTTACGATTAGTGCTTTAGCAATAGCTTCTTCTAAATATTATGTTGGCTTAGTGCTTTAGCAGTTTAGCATTATCAGAGCTAATGTTTATGAGTAGCGCTTCAGAGTTAGCGCAGCTAGCTGTCAAGTTAGCGGTAGGATTCCGACCTTCATGATCTGCTCCAGTGTCTGGTTGCAGGCTCCCAGTTTGGTCATGGCGAAGGCGGTGGAGATGCTGAGGGGCGACATGAAGATGTTGCTATCGGGCGTCCGGCTGAGGGCCATCTGCTTGTACAGGGCCAGGGCGAAGCGGCCGTTAGCCTTCGATAGCTCCCACACCCTGGGGTTGACGGGCCGCGGCTCCGGGGTCGGTTCGTCGGCCTCGTCTGAGTCCGGGTCGGGGCTGCGGTAGACGCAGCGCGGCTCCAGAGCAAGGTCTTTGGGTCGGGCGCTGCAGATGTCCAGAAGCTGGGCACTGGAAAGCAATGGCAACAATGCCAGAAGCAACCAGCAACTAGTAGTCCTCATCCTGGATGGAGGAGAGATTAGCAAACCAATTTAGAAACCAGAAGATTTCAGAAACGCTGAAGGGTGCCAAAACTTTTTAGCAAAGTTAACCAGAATAAATACAACCTGGAAATGTAATTAAATAATGAAAAAGAAAAAGAAAAAGTATATTTAACCAAATTTGGTTCAGTTTGACCCGATTACGTACAACCTGTAAAAAATCACCTTATTAGAATCTGACTGACAGCAGGAAGTAGGCAAAAAAGATGCAAAAACTGTCTATGGCAACTGTCCCTGAAACAGCAACTGTCCCTAAAACAGCAACTGTCCCTGAAACAGCAACTGTCCCTGAAACAGCAACTGTCCCTGAAACAGCAACTGTCCCTGAAACAGCGACTGTCCCTAAAACAGCAACTGTCCCTGAAACAGCAACTGTCCCTGAAACAGCAACTGTCCCTGGAACAGCAACTGTCCCTGGAACAGCAACTGTCCCTGAAACAGCGACTGTCCCCAAAACAGCAACTGTCCCTGAAACAGCAACTGTCCCTGAAACAGCAACTGTCCCTGAAACAGCAACTGTCCCTGAAACAGCGACTGTCCCTAAAACAGCGACTGTCCCTGAAACAGCGACTGTCCCTGAAACAGCGACTGTCCCTGAAACAGCAACTGTCCCCAAAACAGCAACTGTCCCTGAAACAGCAACTGTCCCCAAAACAGCAACTGTCCCTGGAACAGCAACTGTCCCTGAAACAGCGACTGTCCCCAAAACAGCAACTGTCCCTGAAACAGCAACTGTCCCTGAAACAGCAACTGTCCCTAAAACAGCAACTGTCCCTGAAACAGCAACTGTCCCTGAAACAGCAACTGTCCCCAAAACAGCAACTGTCCCTGGAACAGCAACTGTCCCTGAAACAGCGACTGTCCCCAAAACAGCAACTGTCCCTGAAACAGCAACTGTCCCTGAAACAGCAACTGTCCCTGAAACAGCGACTGTCCCTGAAACAGCAACTGTCCCTGGAACAGCAACTGTCCCTAAAACAGCAACTGTCCCTGAAACAGCGACTGTCCCTGAAACAGCAACTGTCCCTGAAACAGCAACTGTCCCTGAAACAGCAACTGTCCCTGAAACAGCAACTGTCCCTAAAACAGCAACTGTCCCTGAAACAGCGACTGTCCCTGAAACAGCAACTGTCCCTGAAACAGCAACTGTCCCTGAAACAGCAACTGTCCCTAAAACAGCAACTGTCCCTGAAACAGCAACTGTCCCTAAAACAGCAACTGTCCCTGGAACAGCAACTGTCCCTAAAACAGCAACTGTCCCTGAAACAGCGACTGTCCCCAAAACAGCAACTGTCCCTGAAACAGCAACTGTCCCTGAAACAGCAACTGTCCCTGAAACAGCAACTGTCCCTAAAACAGCAACTGTCCCTGAAACAGCAACTGTCCCTAAAACAGCAACTGTCCCTGGAACAGCAACTGTCCCTAAAACAGCAACTGTCCCTGAAACAGCGACTGTCCCTGAAACAGCAACTGTCCCTGAAACAGCAACTGTCCCTGAAACAGCAACTGTCCCTAAAACAGCAACTGTCCCTGAAACAGCGACTGTCCCTGAAACAGCAACTGTCCCTGAAACAGCAACTGTCCCTGAAACAGCAACTCTCCCTAACACAGCAACTTTCTTGAACAGTTGCAGAAACAACTGATCTAATATCAGGTTGTGACCTTGAACTTGTGACTTTCAGCACCGATACAAAACAAAAACATGAATGTTTTGAAGTGACCTAATTAAAGCCTGGACTTGATTCCAGCCTTTAACTAGGCCACTCAGGCTGGGAAACCCTCCTATGCGGCTGAATTAAAGCAGAGTGACGATAAGGACATTTGATATCAGTTGCTCCCTCCAACGTTCGATCACTTTTTCAGATGTTCAGGTTGCGTTACTAATAAAGTTTTATTTTTTCAGATTTCAGTCGGACACAGATGAAGATTTTCCTTCACTTATTGATCAGAAACTTGAGGAAAACAGCAACAAATGGTAGATATTGATCAAAGATCAGTGAGGCCAAAAGGCTGAAGTTCAAGAAACTTTTACTTTCAGCAACATTAATAAAACCAAAAACACAAATATTCCAGAACCAGAATTATTTTAGCTAATAATGAGGAATTTACCTGAGCAGGTACGGCAGCGAGTCCAGGAGGAGAGAGCAGTCTGAGCTGGAATCAGGTCACTGTCCTGCAGAGCAGCGACAAATCCACTCCAACCTTTGAGACATCGACCCGCCGCCATCACCATGACGACGTACCCCTCCGGAACCGATCAATACCTGAGCGGGTCAGGTAACCCACGCACAGGAACAAAACTGTATTCAACTGTGTTGAAATTGTTTCCAGCTGCAAAATCTTTAACCTTCCTTTTTAAATTTAGAAAATAAATAAAAGTTGCTTTTGGGATTACATTAAGTTAGAAGTCTGAGTAAATAATGTGCTGAAAATGAATTTCAAAAATATTTGCAATTTTTCAGGTCAAATATTTGCTTTGTGATTTATTTATTCTCTGAAAAGGAAACTTTGGGCAGAAAATTTTTCATTTGGGGAAAAATTTTACTTTTTACAAAAATTGTTTTACTTTACGTTTAAACACAGAATGGGGCTCTTTTCATAATAATAATAATAATAATACATTTTATTTCTAAGGCGCCTTTCTGGCACTCAAGGACACCGTACAAAGAGCGAAAAGTAACAGCAACAATAAAAATGTAGCAATTAAAAATAGATCAGATAAATACACAACAATGTATCTATATGAAATCTATATATAAATCTATGTAAAAAATCTATATAAAAATCAAGCAAACCAATTGTGTCATATTGAAAAGGCAGATCTAAAAAGGTGTGTTTTAAGTTCGGTTTTAAATTTAGGGAGTGACTTTATGTTTCTAAGGTGAGGTGGTAATGAGTTCCAGAGTTGGGGAGCAGAGCGACTGAAAGCTCTGCTCCCCATGGTAGTAAGACGAACAGAGGGGACAGACAAATGGATGGAGGAGGATGATCTGAGGGAACGAGAGGGAGTGGCAATATGAATAAGATTGGAAAGATATAGTGGGGAAAAATTGTGAAGAGCCTTAAAAGTATACAGAAGAATTTTGTATTCTATACGGAACTTGGTAGGCAGCCAATGAAGTCTTTGCAAGATAGGAGTGATGTGGTGCATGGATGGGGTTTTAGTAATGATACGGGCAGCTGAAATGTCTGTCTGACTTGAATTATTATTTTTGTCTAATTTTTTGTGAAAATATCTTAGTTCACTTTAAATAAAACAAAACTGTTAGAAGAAACGTTTGACCAAACAACCTCACAAGAAACTCTCCGACTTTAAAAAACCTTTTCAAAGAAATCAAAATCGTTTCCGAAAAAAACAAAAATAATTTGTTTTGATACTCAAATATTGAGAATATTTTAATTTTTTAAACGTTTTTGGAAGGATTTAAAACCGGATCTAATGTTTTTACTCTCCTGTAAACATTTGATAAAAAGATGAAAAACTTACATTAAAAGCAGAGCTAAATATATGAGACATATTATTTATCTGTTTATAAGAATGAAAAGTTGTCTTGTAATAATTTAATCAACAGGTTGTATTGATAAATTCTTTTTCTGTTAAACTGAACTTTTTATTTTCTGTAATTAATTATCCAGAAACAATTTATTTAAAATCTGAATCAAATTTTATTTGTGAAATCATAAATATTAAAAAAGTGCAGAAGAAATTTCCCATAAAAACCAGAAAACAAAAAAAATAAAAACAGAGAGTCAGCTGAACTGACCGGGTTCTGGTCCAAGAGAACCAGAACCCAACTTCATCTAAAGTTCACATGTATTAAGGTAAGTCCAGGTTTGGTTCTGGTTCTGTTGGGTTAGAACAGCTTGGGCAGCTGCCTCAGGCGGCTCAGGTCCAGGATGTTCCCGACCGATCCCTCTGGCTGCGGCCCGTTTGGACCAGTCCGGCCCACCGGTGCCATTCGGTTCTCTTTCTCCTCGCCAGAGCCGGTTCTGGCCAGCAGCTGCATTTTGGGCCGCAGCTCCCGGATCAGCTGACTCTGTGGGAGGGACTTCAGGTTGAGGGCGTCGCTCAGCGGCTGTCGGGCCTCCTGACCTCTGACCTCTTCCTCCTCCTCCTCGATCAGGCCGTAGCGCCTCATGTACTTCCTGGTGGCCAGGGACATGTTGCTAGGTGACAGCAGGGAGTCACCGCAGCTGGAGGGGGCGTGGCCGTGCAGGGGGGCGTGGCCTCCCTGGGACAGCCTGCTGAGCTGTGATTGGCTGAGGTAGCGCAGGGCGATGGCGTTGGCCTCCAGGCTCAGGTCCACGCTGCCGCCGGCAAACAGATCGCTGCCTATCGCCTCGGAGACGCTCAGCCTGGAGACGACCGCCGCAGGGTCGATGGTCGCCAACGTGCTGGCGGAGAGAAACAATGGGTCAAAGGTCAAACGTCATCTAAAAGTATCGATTGTTTGTAAATATAGCAACTTTAAACTGCCACTGGTTGCCATGGTTACTGATGGGATTTATCTTGCTGCTTTAACACCGGGTAGCGTGTTGTCATCGTACCATCACAGCGTGATCAAATAAGCTCAGTTGACATCATCAGCGACCTGTTAGGCCGATAGAGGAGGCCGAGCGAATTAAAGGGGCGGAGTCATGTGATCTCCAGGAACTGAGTGCCATTTTATAGCAAAGTGGTCGTCATAACCGCTGAGCTCAGAAACTACAGAACAATAAGATGATTAAATGGTGTTAAAGTTGTTCTCTGATCATGATAAATTGTTCTTCAATAATCCATTCTTATATACAGAACTTTTTCAGTTTTCAACTGAAAGATGTTAAAATATGATTACATTTTTCCTTTAATATTTTATGCTTTATCTTTACTGTCTTATTGTAATTTTACTGAGAATATTACCCTCAATGCTGATATCGTTTTGTGCTACGTTACCTTTAGTTGTTGTGAAAATGCTACATGTATCCAATAAGACTTGAAATTGGACCTCTGTCTCTTTAAGAAGCTTCTGCTCTTTCTGAAGCTCCGCCTCCAGGAAGTCATCCCAACATGGCTCCTCTATGAAGCCCTTAATGTTTTTACCAGTAGCAGCTCCTATAACGAGCTCAGAAGATGTTTGCTAATTGCTGGTGGCTAGTCTGCAGGGGCTGAGTGGGGGAGGAGCTGCGCCTTGAAGGCGGGAATAAGTCCACCCAGGCTTTTTTGCACAGATGGATGGTTGCCATGAAGATTGAAGGATTTCTCAGACATGAAAGGATCAAACTAACCCTCCAGGTTTGATTTTGATTAGGGAAAAACATTAAAACATGATGGAAAGATAAAAAGTGGATTTTACGTGTCACTGCCCCTTTAGATAGTTAGAACAGTGAGGTTTTGCTAGCATCCTGAAGTGACGTCATATAAATGGGCAGCCATCCAGGTGAGACCGGTACCTGGCCGTCTCCACCGCTCTGATTCGGTTCTTGTCCAACTCCGTCAGATTTTCCGTATCCACGGTGACGCCAAGCTGCTGCAGCCGCCGCAGCGTCGCTCGGGTCACGGCGTCGCTGTCCGGACTCCTCCTCTTCTTCTGGTCCTGCTTCCTGTCGGATGAGGAAGAGGGCAGCTGGGAGGACTGGGAGTGCTGGGAGGACTGGGAGTGCTGGGAGGACTGGGAGTGCTGGGAGGACTGGGAGTGCTGGGATGCAGACGGGCTCTTCCTGTTGGAGTCGTCCTCTGCTTCCTGTCTGCTGTCCGACTCCTGCAGGCGGCTGCTGAGCTGAGTCTGAGGAGAAAGAAGAGTTATCAGAACCGGGCCGCTGGAACCCATCAGAACCATCTGATCCAACAAAAACATTAACATGTTTCAACAGGATGGAGGAATACGGCCAGACTGCCATATTTATTTATTTATTGTGAAATTATGAGAATAAAAACGTACAAATAGGAGGAAAAGGATCTGATGGTTATTAGGATCCAACGTGACCCGAATGTGGTCGGTTCTCCTGAACAGATTCAGTCTTAAAGTTCTGCTGATAATAACTTGATGCTGATTTAAAAGATTAAAACTGATACAAAGTACAGCTCAACATTTCTCATTTTAATGTAAGTTTTTTTTACAAAGGAGTTACTACTTTATACTGGAATTATAGTGACTTTATTCTCGTATTATTGAGAATTTATACTAATATTGTTGCAACTGTATTCATTTTCCTTTTAATCTGGAAATATTACGATTTTATTCTCCCATTATAACTTTGGATAATATTATGAATTTTCTATGACTTGTCATATTATCTCACATTATCCAGGTAATATAACTGCTCTCGTTTTAATACCACTTCATTCTCAACGTTATTGTTTTGGTTCTCTGAACTTAGCCTAAGACTCCAGAGTTTTAGTAAACAAAACCATAGAAGTGGAATTTTTATTTTATTTTTTTACACAATCTCTTGAAATATTTAAAAATCAAATAAGAAATCCCAGAATAATCCCTCGTGTGTTTGGTTTCGGCTGGTTAATCTAATCCCTAACAGATAAGGTAATCCCGGCATGGTAAAGCTCAGCTTTCTGTCCTTTTGGTTCTGATCCGATCAGAAAAGTGGCGTTACCATCAGATTCTGGTAGAAGCTCTGCTGCTCTGCTGGAGGCCCGTACATGCTGGCGCTCTCTCCCAGAACCGGACTCTGCAGGCCGCTGGTGCTGGACAGAACCAACAGAACACGGGTTACAGATCAGCAGTATCGGTCCGATCAGTAAAACCGGGCCGATATTTGTGGTTGAGTTTTTATGATGTTAAAAGATTTGGGAGAAATATCCGATATTGGTAAAATATCAGTTATTGGCCACAACAGTATTACGCCCAGACACACTTCACACTGATTCCAACTAAAACTTTACTAAAGAATATTTTGATTCATTGTTCATACATATTGTAGAAATGTTTGTAGCCTGCTCCTGACTGATACCTTTGCTGCCTGGCTTATCATAAACATCCGGCTTATCGTGATGAATCACCAAAACAGCAAATCAGAAATTATATTTAATGTTTTTTTTCCCTTAAAGGCCATCCTATCCTTAGACTTTCGTATAATTTCCAATCAGAAACAAACTTCCTGAATGAATGAAAGCTTCACCTCTTAAAGCTGCAGTTTGTAACTTTGTTTTACATTAAAACTGTCTCCATGTTGTGACAGTTTGTTAGGAGATATCCTCCCTGAGCTGTTGCCATCTGAAGAAATGCACCAAACCAACCAATCAGAGCCACGAGGAGGGTCTTAGCACTGTCAATCAATCTCATGTACAGATAAACAACTTGTCGTTTATCTGCTATGCTAACTAGCCTTAGCATTCATGACAGGCTGTGCAGAGGGTGATTGACAGCGCTAAGTCCCACCTCCTGTCTCTGATTGGTTGTTTCTAGTTAGCACTGGGAGAAGACAGACAAGCTGGATTTTTTTCACAGATCATCTCTCATAATAATGCAAAAAAAAAAAAAAAGTTATAAAAGTTACATACTGCAGCTTTAAGAGCAGAGACTTAACTGGACAGTTCTGGTCACCTGCCCAGTATACAGCCAACTGATACCAGTCCATCCCAGTGGGATCCTGCCGTCTACCTGTGGGGGTCGGATGGAGAGCAGCTCGCTCCTTCCTCTGGCTTGTGCAGCGACAGGTCATGTGACGAGGCGGAGGCACTGGAGGAGGATGAGGGCGGGGTTCTGGGGTCGGGTTTGGGTTCCGGTTCCTCCTGCAGGAGCGGCCGGTCGGGACTTTGACCCCAGAACAAACTGGCGCCTGCAAACAGCAGCGGCGTTAGAGGAGGAAATGTGTGAAGGTGAGAGCTGCTGGGAGGAGGCAGGCTCACCCGTTTCCACGGCGATGCTGGCGGTGCTCCTGGGCGTCGGCGTTTGGAGCTGCGGGCCGGACGACTGCAGCTTCCCCTGGGCCTCCAGCAGCATCTGGACCTGCAGGAGACAACCAGAACATCTGGGATCTGACACTGCATGTTCTGATCCGATTCTGCTGCATCACAACCTGTCACCATGACAACAGAGCATCTCACCTCTACTAGCTTCAACCTGATCCGGAGAACAGAGCAAAGCCGTTTTTATACAATAAAGAAGAAAAAAGTAAAGAGCCACAGTAAAGTCCTAATATAGAGAGAAAAAAGTGGTAATACAGTAAAATAAAGATTTAACCTTACTAGCAAAGTTAGATTACATCTAGAAAAAGTAAAATACCGTGAGAATAAAGTCGTAACATGAAAATAACGTAATAACATCAGAATAAAGTTGTTATACAAGAAAGTCACTGCATTAAAGTAGCAATTTAATAAAACCTCCTACACCAAAAAATAAAACGAGGAATATTCTGAATGCTTTGGATCTGTGTTCTGTGGAAAACCCATCAAGCTGTTGAGTTTCTAAGATGGCTTCCTCCTCTCCAGACCCTCAGCATGATGCTGCCGCAGCCAAGGAGACGAGAGCCGAGCTGCAGTTCTTACCTGAGCCTGCAGGAGGCGCAGCTGTTGGTCCTGATGCAGCAGCAACTGGTAGGTGTCAGAGGTCAGGACTCCGCCCACTTTCTCACAGCAGGGATTCCCACAGGGGGGGCGAGCGAGGGGGGGGGGGTCTGCGTGCCACAGGGGGGGGGGAGGAAGAGGAAGAGGAGGGGTGGACGGATGGCCGATGGGAGGAAGAGGAGAGGGAGGAAGAGGAGGGGTGGACGGATGGCCGATGGGAGGAAGAGGAGAGGGAGGAAGAGGAGGGGTGGACGGATGGCCGATGGGAGGAAGAGGAGAGGGAGGAAGAGGAGGGGTGGACGGATGGCCGATGGGAGGAAGAGGAGGAGTCTGTTTATGGGAGCAGAAAAGAGGAAGAGGAGTAGTTTGCTGATGAGAGGAGGAAGGAGGAAGAGGAGGGGTGGACGGAGGGCCGATGGGAGGAAGAGGAGAGGGAAGAAGAGGGGTGGACGGATAGCCGATGGGAGGAAGAGGAGGAGTCTGTTTATGGGAGCAGAAAAGAGGAAGAGGAGTAGTTTGCTGATGAGAGGAGGAAGGAGGAAGAGGAGGAGTGGGCGGATGTTTGGGGGTGTAGTGCTGTGAGGAGGCGAGGGGTGAAGATGCTTTCGGAGAGGAAGAGGGAGGAAGAGGAGCAGAATGCTGGATGTGAGGAGCAACGGCAGCAGGGAGGAGCGCTGGCGAGGGGAAGATGGAGGTGCAGTTGTGGGCAGAGCAGCAGGCGCAGGGCTGCTGCAGGTTGGAGTTCGGTGTGCTGTGGAGGTGAGGAAGAGCCTGTGGCACTGATGAAGAGGCAGTGGGGGAAGCCAGCTTCCTATTGGCTGGAGGCAGCCTGTGGGCGGGGCCAGAGTGCTGCCCCCCACTGTAATTGGAGGAGAAACTGCCATCGATCAGCAGGGAGAGTTCAGGAACGGACGGCTGGACGCGGCGAGCCTGGAACCGAAACGAACGGCAGAGTCGTTACAGGAAGTGAGTGTTGCCTAGCAACACAAACAACCTTTCAGCTCAATTTCATGACACCGGAAAACATCGACTTGTGTGTTTTTTTAAGCAATGGGGCTTTTTTAGAAGCACAAGAAACACAAATAGAAAAACAAAGAAACAAAATGTGAATTTTGCATATTGGTGCCTTTAAATGTTGTTCATCATTTATGTGTTATAAAATAAACCTGAGGAATCTCTGCTGACTTTGGTGCATCGTGTTGCTTTAATGGTGTCTGCAGCTGTAATAGCTGCGTTTATCCAGTTGGGTGAAGGGACTTTTATTTAATCACAATAAAAACAACATTCGGTTTTCTCTGTATTGAGATGCCAAAACACGGGACGGATATTCAGTGGCTTCAGGTTGGAGGGACTGAATCCACCTGAGCTGCTGGAGGGTGGGGGCTCGGAGACGGTCGGGGAGAAAAGTCCTCATCCTCGACTCCAGAGTCCTGATCGCTGACGGACGGACCGGCAGCTGGAGGCGTCGCCCTGGCAACAGAACCGAACATCAGCGCCACGCTCTTCTTCTTGGTCTGACTAGAAGAACTGGGTGAGTTCTGACCTGCTGAAGGCGCTGTGAGCCGCTCTGAATGCTTCGCCCTGCCTGCTGCGATCCTCCGGGCCCAACTCGCACCGCAGCGCTCCGCCGTCCACCGGCGCCACCTGCTGGCCGGACACATTGTTACCCAGCACCTCGACCCGTCAGGCCCAGAAACCAGAGCCGGTGGTTACCTGGTAGAGCGTGGCGGCCTGGGAGGCCGTCATCAGCTGGAAGTCCAGCTGGGCTCCAGGTCCCGGTCGGGAATCTCGACACTGGAAGAACTGAGGGGTTCTGTGGGCGGAGCCAAACACGACCAGGAGGAAGCAGCCGACCTCAGACAGAACCCTGAAACGCAGCGGAGACGAGATCATCAGAACTACGGCCCGGAAACTTAACACATCAAATTATCTTCAGGCACAAACAACAGAGTCGGTTCAGGAACAGCTGACAGAGGAGATGGATTTTATTTGATTTTAGTTTCTGAGTGTCCCACCCCTTTATTACGCCGCCCTGGAGAGAGAGAGGCTTCTAGGTCAAAGTAGGCACTTTGATTAATCTGTGTTATTAACGCATTTAAATTTCATATTATTAGGCTGAACTGATTTTGTAATTATTAGGGCTGTCAACATCAGTTAATGTCAATAATTATTGATCAATTTTTGGTTTTAAATATCTAAAATAGTCAACCTGGTGGTGTGATATTTCGTGTTTGATCCAGTTTCCGTTCCTTTGTTTTTTTATCTTTAAGCAGTTTTGAGGCGCGGAGGGGAAACGTCAAACTGCTGCTGGCAGTTACTCAGCAGGCCGTTGCTAGGTAACCAAAGTTGGGGGGAGCTGCTTCTTACTCAGCAGGCCGTTGCTAGGCAACCAGAGAGAGAGTGAGTTGATTCCACCAACTTAGCTAAGCTAGCCTTGAGAGGTTTCCTCTGCCTACATCTCCCAGAATGCCACACGGTTCTGGATCAGAGTTCAGTGAATATTCCATCAACTCTGTTATCTATTGATATATAATTATTGATTTATTGTCCATCCGTTCGGTTCTGAATCGCAGTAAAAAAGAATCAGGATTCTTTTGTGGATTGATTTTTTTGTCTCACCTTCCACAACCAGAACCAGAACCAGAACCCTCACCTGTCCTGCAGGGCGGAGCCAAACATGAACCTGAGGCTCCAGGCCCAAACCTGGGGGTTGTAGGCATGTATGACGCCGCTCAGCCAGCTGATGGAAGGAAGACGGAAACGTCAGTAAACGGGTTTTCACCATCCGTTTCTGTGGATTTGAAAACAGTTGTAAACCTACAGGCCGACGAGCGGCAGGCTGGAGGCCTTGGGGTCCGACTCCAGCAGCAGAACCAGCTTCCTGCTCTGATCCATGGTCAGAAACCTGCCAGGAACACAAACATCAGCAGGAAGTGACGCCATCAGAGAATGGCAGTTTCAAAATGAAAACAGGTTTACTGGGAACAATGGAAACCCAAAACGTTCACTGGTAAAAAAATAAATAAATCTGATTTTCCAATTGTTAGTAATTGAAAACTGATTAATGTCCCAGCTGTGGGTCAGAGTAAAGCTGTCTCTCACCCTCGCTGCCGGCCAGCAGGGGGCGCCGGTCGGCCGACACTCGTCAGTGCCCTCAGCAAGGCGGTGGGGATGATGGGGACGGCACGGACCGGCTGGACGTCCAGAGGGACGGCAGGACAGACGGCCGACCAGCTGAGGTTGAACATGGCGGCGTCGGCCTGCTGCTGGCAGACAACGTGAACTTTGACCTTCAGCAGCTGGGACAGATCCAGAGTCTGTCTGCTGCTCACCAACTGCTGCAGCGCCTGAAACAACAGAAACGATCAGCTGGAGGATAAAGCTTCAAAAGATAAGTAAAATAAAAAATGGTTTAAACACAGAAAAATTAAAAAACTTTCAAGGTACATTTTTAAACTTTCTACCAACTTTAGAGATAAAAACAATACAAATTAACTGAAAATGACAGTTTTAATTCACTGTCACATGACGTCATTCTAAAATGTAGAATATGACAAAAATTTATGTTTTGAAATGTTTAACACTCGCACAGCTCCCCCACTACCAAAACATTATAATAATAATCAATTTCAATAACTAACATATAAAGTAAACGACAATCAATAAGTCAATAAGCCATTAGGAATAAGTATTCATTACATAAAAACAATCACGTTAAGATTTGTAAATAACTTTCCAGCTCAAATTAAATGCTTAGACACAAATATGCAAAGAACGTTACAAAAAAAGTCTCCAATTATTTTTCACAAAGTTTTCTGCCGTTTAGCAAATGGAGAAAACTGGCTGACTAATTCTAACTAACCTAAAACAAAACAGGTTTAGTCTGATTTACCTTCAGAAAGTGATAAAATATATATTTTCATTTAAAAACCTGGTTTGCTAAGTTTTCCAGATTGATTTCACTTTATTATAAACTGTGCAGTTTGAATTCCAAGCACGTTTGGAGGACTTTATGTAGAATTCAAGAACTTTCCAAACCTTGAAAACACCAAAATGAAATTCCAGCACCTGTACAAACCAATCACCTTGAAGCAGTGGTGAAGCTCAGCCTCTGATTGGACAACGGCGTCCTGCGGCGTCTCAGACTGGACAACCACACAGGGGACCAGAACGTCTCCAGGAAGCAGAGCAGATGGCGCCGCGGTTCCGGCCTGGTCCCGACCCGGATCAAAGCGGTCCAAGGTCACAGTGACCCCATCCTCATCTGAGGGTCGCAGCAGAGGTCAGGACATGGAGCAGATCACTAGCTAATCATTAACAGGTTGATAACGGACCATTAGCGCTCGTTAGCAACCCAATAGCTCATTTTTTTAGCGGATCATTAGCGCACCGATCGATCAGGATGGGAACCGACTCTCACCTTCATTCACAGAGAGCGACCCCAGGAGGAAACAGTGGAGGCGGGGCTTGTTGCTATGGCGGGCATGGCGCTGCGCCAGGCGCAGAGCTTTCTCCAGGAGGACAAGCCGAGGTTTCCTGCAGGAAACCAAGGAGGAGGCCAAGGTCAGAGGTCAGAGATCTCGGTTTTGTTGTGAGGTAACGACCCGATTTAATCACTGCACCACTAACCAGAACAGAACCACCATTCTTATTATAAATAAGATTAGGTGAAATGTTTTAACCTGAAATAACGACTATAGGCAGATAATTGCAGTCAGTTTGTTTATTTAGTTGATTTTAAAACGAGTCTCCATAATTAAACTCCAATCAAATCTGAGCTAGCGTGGCCTTAGCAACAGGTTAGCGTTTACCTGTGGGAGCAGAGCTGGAGGCGGAGCTTCTCTCCCACTGCGCTGCTGTCCCACAGAGCCAAGCGGGATTTAGGGAACTCCAGTTGAGCGAGGGAGCCAACGGAGTGCCTGCTGGTTGGAAACAGGAAAAAGTCAGACTTCTGGGAAAAAAAGTCATATTTCTGAGATTGTAGTTACAATAATATGATTAAAAAGTTACATTTCTGACTCTTCTCAAAATTCTGAGAAATAAAGTCAGAATTACAAGAATTTAAAAAGTATGAATTTTGAGTCATAATTCCGATTCTTCCCTCCGAGAATTTTAAGAATCAGAATTTTTACTTTTTTTTCTCAGAATTCTGAGAGGAGAAAAAAAAAATCAGAATTATTGAATTAAAGTCAGAATACCAAGAACTTAATGAAATTAGTTACCATTTTAAGTTTACATTTAATCTCATTGTGTCCGGTGACAAACAATAATAAATTCTAAAATTTAAATTTTAAATTCCTTGAAAAAAAAAGTCAGAATTATGTGAATTTAACACGTCACAATTCCGAGTGAAAATTTAAATATAACCACAACATTATGAGTTCATGTCTCAAAATAAAGACAGTTTTATTTTAGAACTATTACTGTCGTCATATTTTTTACTCACGTTATTTAGCTTGTGATCCTCAAATGCAGCGCATTTTAACTACTTTAACTTTTAAATGCATCCAGTTCTTGGCAACAAATTAATGTTCATAAAAGTTTTCAGAACATTTAATGTCCTGGATTTGGCTGCTAACTCTAATCCACCCTTAACACACTCGTATGTTAAATATTTTATATTAATCTGGTTATAGCAATAATGAACAGAACTGGAGGAAATGGCTCAAACGCTGACATCTTGTTTTAGATGAAGTATTTGTAAACATTGACGCCATTAAACCTCTCAGCGCTGCTCGGCTGTTTGTGGAAGCCATGACAGTTAAATCACCTTAACAGGTAAATATCATAACAAACTCACTTTCTTCTCATGTTTTCTGGAGTGAAAACCTCCTGAAGAACTTTCCCGGGCAGGGCCTGGAGGTTCACCGGGTAGCTCATGCTTGCTGAGGCCGGTGAAGTGAAGCAGTGAGCGGTGGATGAGGGACGGTAACACCGGGGTCCCCGCAGCTAACGCCCGCTGCTAACCTCCCGCTCCGGCCGCATCGGCTCCGTCTGAGCTCCACTTACCGGGCAAAACTCCACTCCTTTAGATGACTAATGGACGTAGAAGACGATTTCCTCAAAAACTGTTTTCATCTTTGTTTGTTAGAGCTTGTTTTAAAATACATAAAAACAAAATTCCACTGACATCTAAAGACAAGCGCCGTTTAATTATGGCGCTGATTCTATGTCGTACTGGCGGGGTGAAGGAATGGACCAATAAGAAATGTCCTCACATTCGGTCTGACCAATTACCTTCCGCTTTGTTTCGCGTCATCAGTTGTCATCGTCGAATGTGACAAACTGTTACTCGACACTGCCTTCTGCAGGCTGACGGAAAAATATGGTTTTTCAGATCCCTAACAGCATGTTGCCATGACAACATGATGGTTGTCAACGGTTTAAGAACAGGGGTGCTGAAGTCCAGTCCTCGAGAGTGTCCATCCTGCAACTTTTAGATGCATCCTTACTCCAGCAGACCGGGATCAGCTCTGACCGGGCCGGTAACGAGCCACTCAGTTGATCCAGATGTGACTAAATCAACAATTCATCATTAAACATCGACTAGAAAAACTACAGATCAGAAATTTCTACAACTGGGAAAACTTTTAATTATCTGTTCAGAGATAATGGGACGCCTGAGAGTTCACCCACATTTCAGTATCATTGTTCACTATGTTTCTGATGAATCTACACAGAGCTGCAGTTTGCATAAATAAACAGCATTTCTCTGGTGGAGCAGGGAGGCAGCAGGATGGGAACTCTGGAGGCCTGGATTTGACCACCGCTGGGCAAGAAGGATAAGCCCATCACCATAAATAAATTATTTTATTAATGAAGGTTTTGAGACAATGAAATAATGCTGAGATTACTTTTTAAGATTATAATTTGTAAAAAAAAAAATAATAATAATAATAATAAACATAAATCTACATATAATTTATGTAAAAGAAAATCAATTTTCTTTTATTTTCATAAAATGATTACACTTTTAATTTGGCACTATGGATTTTTGTGTCATGATGATTTAGAGTTGTTTCATGTTTATGACTCATTATAACCTAATTATTTAAAATTTTATGTTTCCATAAACTTCTAGAAACGTCAAATGTGACTTTTAATCCAAATTGTACTACTTTTTGGTATTTCATATCAAGAACTTTGACTTCACAATTACCTCTTTTTACTTCTAAATTAGAAGTATGTCTCCTTATTAGGATTTAGTTTTAATAATTATTTTTGCATTTCATAGTTACATATTTGTTCACGATGGTGACTTATAAACTCATAATGATATTGTTTCATAACATTACTTTCATTTATTGTTAGTATTTTTTTAATCCATTTACTGTGGTGAAATTTAAATTTACATAAGGATATTTTCTTGATGAATTCTGACTTTCTACTTTATAACGATGAATTTCAAAAATATCATAATGACTTCTGAATTTATAATTGTTATATTTCATGTCATCATCACTTTACATTTATGACATCCAAACAAATGAGTTTAAATCTTTTAGTTGTGACTTTTAATCTTGCAACTGTGACAGCTTTTATTTTTAAATGTGTTTCCATGGATACAGGTGTTAAAAAATGCACCTTGTGTATGCACCCTCTGAATTATTTGTGTACTGCTGGATCATTTACCATCACATAGACTCATATCCTGAAAAGCGAAGCAGAGAGGAATTATTTATTAGCGTGTTACATGACTCGGCTGCAGCAGAGAGAAAGAAACCAGCTACTGCTATGGTAATACCTTCGAATGGATCAGAACCTCTGTCATTTTGTAGTCTTAGTTCTCCTGCCTCTTTAGGATCTTTGCTTCTCTAATATTATCAATGCACCAAGTTGAAAAAGTGTTTTTCAACACTTCAATAGTCAATAAGTGACTATACATTATTATCCAGATATTTTCTGCAGCACTTCTAGATTTTTTTTTTTATGTTTATTATGCTAAATTGTCAATATACATTGAAATTTCACTGTTCTTTGTACATAGTTCAGGCAGTATGGAAATTTATGGCATTTGGTAAAAATGTTGATGGAAATCCTCATAGGAGCAACTTCAGTCCTTTCTGAGTCTCAGTTCCTTATATATAACTTTTAGACGGCTGTCTCCAAACGGGAAGCTCAAATGTATGATCACAGGTTTTGTGTCTGATCTTTTTCTGTAAAATAAGACTTTTTCCCTGCTGTATGTTGTTTGTAAGACCTCCCACTCCTACTTTTTTGTCCTAGTACCTCCAGTTTCTGTTAATTTCCACTATTATGAGCTCAGTTCTCTTTGGAATTGTTCTAATAGTGCCGATTATTTTATGCATTTAGAGAAATTTGAATAAATAGCACTCCATTTACTTTCTGTCAGTAGCTAAAGAGATAATGCAAACAAGTTTCAATTTTTTTTTTCACCAAAATTTTTTGTGTGTAAACAAAAAGTCTCATTCAGTAATATTCCACTTAGAAGGGACAATTAGAAAACCTGTCTAATGGCTATGACTAAATTTACAAATTAGAATTTCTAAATGAGTCTTAATCTAATACTTTTTACTGTATCTAAATAAAGCTTTCAGTCTATTGAGTATGACTTCAAAATTTCAAACTACAACTTTATGTCTTTTATCTTTGCATTAAAAAAGTAGGCGCACTATTGCCCTTTATTTAGACAAGAAACAAGCAGAGAGAGAAAAAAGGGAAGAGATAACAGAACAGAACCCCCACCTGATGTCTCAGGACTCACATTTATTTATGATATTACACTCAAACTACAACTTTCTTCTTTATTACAACTTGACTCTAATATTTATGACTTTCAAGCTAATAATTTTGTCTTTTTAAGTTTAATTAAGACTTTAAAGCTCATACTGTTGAACTTCTTATTTCATGATTAGTTTCAAAACAGTAAGCTTGTGACTATAAACCTCAGGATTTTGAAATCTCATAATTACAAAACATATTTATTAGTTTTCTTAAACTCATAATAACCACCACAAAGCTCTGGCTTTCAAATTCATAACCAAATAGTATTATCTCGAAATGTTACAGAAACTTTTGTTGTGTGTTAAAGATTTTTTTAATCTCATAGTTTTAATCAAATTTTTATAGTACTTTAACTTATATTTGTGGATTTTTTACAAAGTAGCATTAACGGGCTTCCATACCTTTGGGGGTCGCAAGTTTGCGGGTTTTTTTTTCCGGGACAACGCCCACTAGCAAAGCAAGCCCTTCAGAGGGTTACATCTTCTTTTGTATAGACGATCTCTGCTCTTTGGAACATATCCTCTTTGTTGTTGGGCGTTAGCCAATCCCCACTCGAGTCTAAGAAGCAACACCCACATATTTAGTAAATCTGTCCAATCACAGGCCCGCCTCCAGCCATTTTGTCGGTCGATACTAGTTTGTGGATGGGGGAATCCTGCTGGCCGCTGGCTGGAACCTGTTGCTCCGTAGTTCCGTGTTGTGCAATGGACGGGTGAGTTATCCCATCGACTTCACTGCTCCTCTTACATTTAGTTTCTGACTGTTTACTTCCATCTCAGACCAGACACACAAACGTGTTGAAAGGTGCTGTAGTTTTCCGCAGAGTATCGGGTTCTGTTGTTTTGAAAAGAAGCTGTCGGAGAAGTTTGTGTTTGTCAAAAAAAAAAAAAAAAAAAAACAGGAAACGAAGCTACGTTAGCAGTTAGCCGCAGTGCTAGCCTCTCAACGGGCCATTATCTGGGGGAACAAGTCCCCTTACACTACCCTGCAGCACACTGTCATATATTTACCCAAAGAAAGAAGCTTCATGGCCGCTTTTGTCCAGTTTATATATGGTTTATAAATAATTTGCTGGAGGAGTCTCAAACTTCCAGCTCTCATCTCTACGGTAACGGTGTGTCTCACGCCCACTGCTACTGTTTTATCACTTTGAGGAAGTGAAAAAACAAATAAAAAGTAACTTACGGGACATAATTCTGAGCCGAATTAGAGAATTATTGCTAAACTACATTTTTAGCTGCTTAACAGTTATTTATGTGTCTTTTGAGCGTCTAAAGATTCAGAAGTAATTGAAGAGGTTGAAACTTTACATGGAGTTCTGTTTATGAGCCAAAGTTGTAAACGGAAGTAACTTGTATTACTGAAACTAGATTGATTGGTGAATTTTATTTTTTCTTTACTTTTTTGTATTTTTTTTACTTGCCCTTTGTTAACGTGTTTAACTTCATAAATGTTTTGTTTAAGCGACAGAAAAATGCTTAAAATAACTCAAAGAATGCCTTGATCCAAAATCAAAGCTACCTTATTAATCCAAAGGAAAATTTGTTTTACATTTTTCCCAAAAAATTTTTGTATTAAAAACTAAATTTTGAACAATATTTAAACATGAGGAAACATTCAGCAAATTGTGAGTTGAGATTTGAAGGACTTTAATTTTAGTTCTATAAGTATAACTAAACTTAAAATAGTTTAAAGTAGTTTGAGAAATATAATCAGTTTTTAAATGAAATCATTACTAGAACAGAGCTGAACTTCCCCAAGGTGTTTTTACACACTTTCACATGCGGTTTGTTGCATACGTCTGGGTCAAATCATAGGCATTAATGCCATTTCTTTTTAATAACTTTTTATTTTCCGTAGTTTAAACCTTCTGAGCATTTAGTTTTAGCTCCTCTTGATGTTTTGCTGTATCACCAGTCCAGCCTGTTAGCGAACCCATAAACCCCTGAAGGTGCCACCAGGTGACTCTTCTGTTGCTGGAGAATATTCTTCGTCAGGAGTCATCATCACGCCCTGCGGGGTCTTCAGGCCGACCAGCCGGTTTCTCACTCATCCTACGTAGCTCTGAAAAGATCACACACCTCTGATAAAGTGCCATGTGTTTGTGACGTTTAAAATCGTTTTCCAAATTCTCCACGTTATCTGTTTTGGAGAGTAAATGTAAAAAAATAAAAATAAAGTTATCATAACAACCTGGATGTGTTTACATCCTAATATTATCACCGTATGAAAGCAGCTGAAGTTACGTTCAAGATGGATGACGCTACGATCTAAAATGTTAGTGACCTTTGACCTAAAACCAGGAGGTCCTATGTTGGAAGTGGAAGATTAAACCCAAAACTTCATGTGTGGAAAATTTATCAATCAGTCAAGGTTATTTGTGCAGCACATTTCAGCAACAAGACAGTTCAAAGTGCTTTACATCATAAAAACACAAAAATAAAAAGTCATAAAAACTAAATAGTCACTCATTTGAGAACAAACTTTACATTTTGTCAAAAATTATCAATACACATCAAATATGTTGGTCAATGTTTTATGGTACAGAAGCAGCAAACAGTGGGTTTTAGCCTTGATTTAAAGCCACTGGTGGTCCGCGGGCGCCTCCTGGTGGACAGCATGTAGACGTCGCTTTATTTTCTGTGACGTCAGCTCGAAGTGCGACGCTACAGCTAGCTTAGCAACGGCTTGTTTTGAAAAATAATAATGGACTAGTGGCTTAAAACTGTCACTGAAAATTAAAACTGAAGATAGCGATGGAAAGAAAACAACAGGAATATTAATAATATATACAATATTTATGTGATCGAAGGAAACCAAGTCAAACCTGCTGAGATTATTTATGTCGTTCAAGAGCAAAACGATTCTTTTGAAAGACTCTAAAGAATCGTTCTTAGTAAGAACTGTTCTTTGTTTTTTACGACTTTGCTTGCTTATGACGCTCTTCTTGATTGCCAACAGGTGTTATTTTTATTTAATTAAAAATTATTTAATCACCAAATAAACCCAATAGATAGAAATGGGTGAATCATTTTTATATTTAATAGCGCAGAAGAAGATTTTGTTTCTGCCAAGGCAACTCAAGTTTACTTTTATTTTATTTAGCTTCCAAGTTACAAATGGGCCTAAAATGGTATTAATGGTATTTTGTTTTCATATGTTTGACATCATTCAACCCAAATTTGACTTTTTCATGCCAGTCTGAACTAGGACTGCACTGATTGCAGTTTCTGGGCGATTACCGATCTTTAAGGAATCTGACCTGCCAATTTTTATCCAGTACCATTTTTTTTTACATAAAACTCAAATCTCAACAAGATGGAAATAAACATTGGTTGCTAATACCGGCTAAGACTGATTCAGCTTTGTCAAAAAATGAGTAAAATCAGCCGATACAATATTAGTTCTGGTGTGTCTTGCGTATTGTTTTATTGTGTATAACTTCAGTTGAACCACGTGGATTTATTTCTGTCTAATTCTTTTAGCATCTCAGAATTGTGGCGATTTTTCAGACTTCTCAGAGCCGCTGTCTTTTCTGTGTGAATCATCGTCTTCTTTCATTTCTTTTGCAAAGATTTATTTTATGAGAATTACTAAAGCTTTTTCAAACATCCAGAAACTCAAATGTTCAATCGATTTTTCCTGTCTGTGTCCACAGAAAGCTTGTTTTGTATTTATTGTGGTGTAGTGAGACCTCTCTGTCTGCTGTAGGTTTACTTCAGGATTTTGTTGAAAATTTTGTTTAATCTTTTCAGTTAAAAGTTTTGACACATTTTCCTGAACCAGTAGGAGTAAAGAACCAGGCTCCTAAAAGCTGTTGGACGTGTTGCGGTTCGCTTCAGAAGTTCGTTTAAAGCATTTTGGTCGACATCAGGCTGTATTTGGTTGACTTTTGGAGAAAACGGTTTGTTAACCAAAGCAGATTTAACAGGAACAAAACTTCTGCTGTGATCAAACACACATTCATTATTTGCATTTTATCATTTCCTGCTGCAAATATCACCTGACGACACGCAGGAGTTTATGTTTCTGTAAGAAAGAGGATCAACAAACTGTCCAGGCTCCCGACATTCAAACTCTGTGCTTTTATTTCCAGACTTTTAAAACACTACATTTAGTCAAGCTTGTGTTTTTACACAAAATTGTGCATATTTTTCACAAATGTAGTGTTTTGTCAAAGTTTGAGAAATCCTTAATCTCCATGGCAACCATTCAGTTTCTAAAACACATTGGTGGATGTAGCCCCGCCTTTAAGGCTCAGCTCCTCCCACATTCAGCTCCTTCAGACTAGCCAGCAGCAATTGGCAAACAGCTGAGCTCGTTGTAGGAGCTACTGCCCTGAGCAACGCTGGTAAAAACATTAAAGGGTTAATAGAGGAGCCATGTTATGACGACTTCCTGGAGGTGGAGCTTCAGAAAAAGCAGGAGATTTTAAAGAGACAAGAGACCTAATTTCAAGGCGTTAAATCAGGAAGTCAAATTTCTAAAGTCATATTTGATGCGTAAAGTACTTCATAATTGAAGTTAATATGCTTTAAAATGGGACAATGTGCCTGGGAAACGCATAACTAAGAATTTTGGAAAACAAAACATCATCAGCATAGAGGGTAACACTTTATTTAAAGGGGGTGAATAAGACTGTCATGACACTGTCATAAACATGACATAACACCTGTCATGAACATGAATAAGCCTTCATGAATATTTATGACTGTTGTCATAAAGCGTCATTCTGTAAATTATGACACTTTTAAAACGAAGTTGACATTATTCAAAATGTCTTTGTTATGACAACTTGACATTAACCAGGAAATCATCACTGTTTAAACTTTACCTTTAATAACATAAAGTTACCTAATTTTTAAAGTGCAATCAGTAAAACTTTTACAACAAATTTATATCAGTAATGATTTCCTGGTTAATGTCAAGTTGTCATAACAAAGACATTTTGAATAATGTCAACTTTGTTTTAAAAGTGTCATAATTTACAGAATGACGCTTTATGACAACAGTCATATATTCATGAAGGCTTATTCATGTTCATGACATGTGTTATGTCATGTTTATGACAATGTCATGTCAGTCTTATTCAACCCCTTCAAATAAAGTGTTACCGCATAGAGTGTAATCTTCTCAGTGAAATTACAATTGGCCAATATAAATGAATTAAAGATCACTTAGTACCATTTAACCCTCATCATCATATTGTTGTTTCTGAGTTTTAAAAAGAGAAGGCATTTTCCAGAGTGTTAACTTACAAAGTAAAATTTATTCTAAGGGATATTTAGCATTTTTATAATAACTGACGTTAACATAATTACTTGATTTGTGCTATAAAGTGGAACAATGTGCCTGGAAAACACATAAAATTGGCCCTTTAAATATGATCAGTGTTTTAACTTGTCAGTGGTAAAGTTTGATGTAATGCAGCTTTAGTGGCTTCAGCTCTGACCCACATTGTTACACTTTGGCTGTTTAATTCCAGTCTAAAACACGATTATTTTAAAATTAATTCGCAGTTTTTTGTTTTGGGTTTGTTCCAACTGTAGAAACGGTTCTGATTTAGTATTTAGTGTGAATCATGATTTTAGAGCAGAGCGACCCAGAAGCAGTTAATAATAATAATAATATTAATTGTTGGTGGTGCAGCGGCTCTGCTTGGGCTCACCTGCCATCTCTGCTGGGCTCCTCTCCGTCTCCTCCTGCCTCTCCGCTCGCGCCGTCTCTTTAACCTCGACCATTTTCTGTCTTTTTATTTATTTTCTTTTTGCTGTTTGAGTTTTTCTCCCTGCTGCTTCTAACATGCTTTCTTTTCTTCACAGCAGTGTCCACCACGATATAACAGTTGGTACTAAGGTAGGCACCTCTGCTTCTTCCTCCTGCTTTCCGTCCTCGCCGCTGGTTTGTTGCTCTGTTTGCTCTCCAGTTTGAGGATTCATCTTTAAGCTTTCTGTGGTTCTAATTGATCATTAACTGCAAAATAAATCTGGTAAATCACGGTTCTCGATGATGACGGAGTAGAAATCACGGTTCAACACATTTAAGTTCCTAAAATTTACCCAGATTCCTTCTTGTTTCCTGATTTTTCTGGTTTGTAAGCGAAGAAATCGGATCCCCATAATCTCTATAAATGATTACACTGCAAAAACTCTTACCAAGTATTTTGGTCCAGTTTCTAGTGCAAATGCTTTAGTAGACTTAGCTTTTTTTTAAATTAAGATGGAGTCCAAACTTTTTTCCTCTGAGGCCAAAACTGGCAAATTTAAGGTATTCATTGGCCAAAAAAATAATTTAAGCTCAATTTTGCATTTCATAATATAGTGATTTTGTTTTACCTGTTAAATCTATAAATCCTCAGATCCAAAGTAAAAGAAGAAAAACTGATCATTTTACTTTTTTTCCAGGGTTGTCGGTAATTGTTTGTTTTGTTGACCAAAGTTTTATCTTGCTTGAAACAATCAAAATAATTTCACAGGCCAAAATAGTAAAAACGTCAGATATTTAACATCTTATCTTTTAACACGATAAGAAATGTTTAACAGTAGCAGTTCCAGAGATCTGTTGTGATAATTGTTTAATTTGCTGTTGTCACGTTGAGCCGCCAGCAGCCGTCCTGGAGCTCGTTTCTCGTTGTGTGAACAGCGATAGGCCGGTTTATCACATCTCTAAGGAATGCAGTAATTGGACAGTAAAACTGGAAGATACCAGAGCGTGTTGGAGCATTTACAGCCGACGATCCGCTGAAGACAGACGAGTCTTCACGGCGTAACTTTTTTATTTTTAACTGAGGAAATGTTTAGGTTTGTGATCGCTCCAGCGATGTTTCTGCTGTGTTTGGTGTGACTGTTTAAATGGATTGCTCTGCAGCCTGCTGTGCATCTCAGAAAGTGTTTCTGTTCAAGGTGGGAGCAGGAAGTTGTGGATTTACTCTCAGGATTTATTATCCTGCTGTAACAATTTTTTTTTCCAAACTGTCCCAATTGAGTGAAAATGGAACCGTACTTTTACTTTCAATGAGACGTTTAGTTTTTAGCTGGTTTTGTGTTCAGTGCTGGTCGCTTATTGTTTAGCAGTAAAGCTTTTTGATATTTTAAAAACGTTGTTAGCATGTGTTCAGTCCTGCCGTGCTGTGGTTCCTGAACGCGGCGTTGATCAGGAGAAACGGTAATATCTGAGGGGATCAGAGAGCAGGAAGTGATGCGACGAGCCGGGGCGGCGTCCTCTACGGTTTCCTCCTCTGGCCTCGGCCGAGTAACTTGAAGCCAGGCTGAGTGCTAACACCCGGTTCTGCTAGCGAGACCGGAACCGCCCCAGATAATCCACAGAAAGGTTTCAGGAATTCACAGATTCCCAACAGGGCTGTGAATGTCGGGAATAATCCCAGATAAACTCTGATGTTGGGAAGAAAACTGGTAAAATGTTCCAATCGACATTTCTTTCCAGGTGATTAGTTTGATGAATGGTAAAGGAGCCAGCAGGGTGGAGTCGTGTTCAGACAGGTCTACATTTAGGATAAAAACATCTGAGAGTGTTTGGGAAGGCATGCAGCAATTCCTCATCCGGTTCAATGAGTTTCTTTTTAGATGATTTCTGTGAATCTGGTGACTAACCTGATTCAAGATGCTTCACCTTTTTCATAGTTTATAAGTTGGATGTCTTGCTACACGTGGTTCTGTTTGCTGTGAAATTAAGGTGAAATAAGAACGTTTATTAAAATACAGATACTCTGTGTTGCACCTAAAATTGTCCCTTGAAAGAAGATTTTAATTGGTGGGTAATATTTGCCTGAAATAAAGATAAAGGAGTCTGTCTGCATAAAGCACCTGGTCAGATTTGTATATTTCATGAATTGGAGTTGAGGGTCACAAAATGAATCGGTCCAGTGACCAGAAATGGCTCCCGGGCCGCACTTTGGACACTTATCTACAACAGTGGTGTCCAAGGTGGGTTCTGGAGGCCCGGCATGCTGCATGTTTTATTCTCGCCCTGGTTTTACACACCTGCATCAAATGATGTTCGTTAGAGACCTAAGGAGAACATCGACTTGCTGAGGAGGTTGTTATGGCCACTAGGGCGAGAACTAAAACATGCAGGATGCCGGCACTCCAGGACCCACGGTGGACAGTTATCATCTACAATGTAGTTTACTGTGAAATGAGATTTAGGACTAATTCACGGCAGCCTGGTTCGGTCCGCTTTAATCCGACTCCAGTCCAGTTCATTTGTGGAAGCTTGAACTCTGCTCCACCTCCAAACCTCAGTCTGGGTTCAGTTGAAGTGAACTCTGGTGCAGTTAGAATGTGAATGCCAAGCGGACTGGAGACTGCTACAAAATCAGGAAGTGGACTACAGCGCAGGGCATTCTGGGTAAATACAACCAGAACAAACACGCTAGGCTAGCGTTAGCAGGAGAAATGGCTTTGTCTTTAACAAAAGACTGAAGAGAAATCCTTGACGCCACTCCATTTTTCTTTACATTTAGTGAAGAAGGAAGTTGCGCTTAGTGTCTTCTTCTTCTGTGTCATTTCCTTCAGTGGTTTTGGTGCAGCGCCCCCACAGGCCAGGAGGGGAACAGGTTGTTCAGAAGGTTTGGCTGGTTTGACTCGGAGCAGAGAAAGAACCACAGCAGCTGGAGATGGAGCAGATAATTCATCTTTGGTCCCCAATCAAACCAAATCTACTGAACTATTACGAGGAAAAACGGCCTTTAAGACAGATGGATTCTTAAATTCAGAAACTTTCATTAATCTGCACAGGAACCAGTTTAATTCAGAAACATGCAGCTTTATCTGGAAGCAGCAGAGGAGGGCAGAGCGGCCAAACGTTTTACTCAAGTAAGAGCAGCGATTCTTCACAATAAAATAACTCAAGTAAAAAGTACAGCATAGTAAGGATGCTCCTAAAAGTACATTTTTTCAAAAGGTTACTCAGGTAAATGTAACTAGCTACACAACTCTGGGAAACATCTTCAGATCAGCTCTGAAGATGCTGATCTCCTCATATTTCATTTAAACCGGAAACAAATCCAGAGCTTCAGTTTTCTATTATCATTTCCATCAACACCGAGTTATTTTCAATCCCTCGGTGATGCGGCGCAACCAGCCGCATCATCAGTGATGTCATCAGAAGGAGCAGCGCGGCGGTTCGGTCGTTTCATGGCGGTTAGCTGGCGGCCGCTGAGCGGAGCGCGGCTCCTCTGTCCGGCCGTCGCTCGGCAGCTGGCGGCCGGAGATGGAGACGGAGATAGAGACTCAGCGGAGAGAAGCGCTCGGGTTTCTGCTGCTTTTATTATTCATGGGAGGATCGGTAAGCAGATCCCAGCAGCTTTATGCAGGTAGAAAGAAAAAACCTTTAGCTTCCTGCTGAGATGAAACGATGAGGCAGCAAAACTGGAAGCAGAGAAATGTAGCATAGCGCTGAAAACCATCCTTCATTTTATTTTATCCTTCCAAACAGCAAACGGCCCCAAAAATTAAAAAAGTCCAGATCAATAATAGTTCTTCAGACTTTTTGAGCATTGATGTGTGTTCCCATCAACACGCAAAGCAATCCCAGCAATCAGTCCATGGCTTCCAGACCAACAAATGTGAGAGAAAAGATCCACGAACAAAATGGCGGCTGTGAGGCTCAACCCGTATAACACGGAGAAGGAAAACATGACGGACAACGTGGACAGTCTGCCTCCAAATTCACACTACGATAAAACTACCTGGTGAACATGAAGCGTGCGTCCGACCTGGAGGAGCTTCACATACAATCGGTGCCTAAGCTGCTTTTTAAAGGACAAACGACTCTTTGGGTGAATAAAAATGTTTAGTGACTGGCAGAATAAGTACATCTGGTAACAAACACGTAGGCTACGTGTCTGTCTTAGCTTGCAGCTAAAAGCTACATTAGCTAAGCTGATTCTGCTGATACCAGATATTTATCTTAGTATTTCACGGTGGTGGGTAAAGTGCTCCCGCCTACCAAGATGGCGCGCTCCACGTCCGATTCAGACCTGTTGGGAGCTATGTATTAAAGTGGAAAAAAATTCATAGGAAAAAACATTTTATGGTTGCCTTTTTAATGTGTTGTAGTCGTTGGTGTTTATGTATAGTTTAATGTCTTCTAATAGCATAATTACCTCATCATATGCTCAAGTTTCTTGTCAACTTTAAAAAAATTTTTAACTTAAACATTTACCTGAGGTTACCTGAGTTTTTTTGCTTTTTTTATTGGTAAATCTTAAGTGAAACCTTCACTCTGGGTTTGTTGAGAAACATTCTGGTTGCGCTCTAGTTGGAGTCCTTCAGCCGGAGATGAGGACGGTTCAGTCTGCTGAATGAGACTCTGCCTGTTTGTCAGCATCTGTTTTTTATTGAACTGGTTCAGGAATTTACCCCCCGGCTCCCTCTGCTGGTGGGGCGGCAGCCAGAGGCCGCAGGTGATGTTTGGGCGGTATGATCGGTTTCTAGTGTTCCTGCCGGTTTCATTCAAATTCATCCGCATTTGGGTCTGTGGGGCGCCATCTGCTGGTAGAAGTGTGTCACTGCAACACTGGCCCTGAGAACGACTCTAACTATACGAATGTAATGATGGGTTTCTGCCCAGCAGACTCTTGTACAGGAGGAAAACTTGTTAGCACATCTGTGGTTTTCTACTTCTTTAATTCAGAAAGTTTTTCTTTTTTACTGTTTGCATAATTAAAACTTTAACGTTTTGATATTAAATGTGATCAATTTTATGTTTATTTCCAGAGAGGATCTGACGAGCTTTTCTCCAGCGTTTCCAACGGCCCGTATATCATGAGCACCACAGGTCAGAAATTCACATAAGTTACCCAAAGTTTTCATTGTTTTTGTATCAATTTTTAAATGTTGGTTAAATATGATCATCTGTGATATTTTACATTATGATTTCTTCCACACACAAGAATGATTTCCAGTTTAAAATGTTTTAACATTTTTGTAACATTGAAACATTTTTAACATTGGAAAAATGTACAACAGCAATAAAACACTATATTGTATTCTATAAAAGTTTATCCTACAGTATCAAAGTTTTTTGTGTAACGGCTGGACTGTGCTTTAACTGTTTCTCAAAAAGATTTAGACTTGTTGCAGGGTAACGTCCTGCCCCCTCCTCCCAGACGGAGGGCAAAAAGCGGATCGCTAACAATGACTAGCATTGGTTTTAGCTGTCAAGTCTCTGACAGATCATCAGTAGAGCAGGTGATCAAATTAGCTAATCTACCACCGCGGTGTTAGCTTAGCTAATAGCAGTGGTAGCTAATTCACCACCACGGTGGTTTTATGATTCACTTATTAATCATAAAACAAACATCAAGCCTGAAAACATGAAACTGTACCCGACTGAATGGTTTGATCTTTTTGGGTGTTGAATCTTGAAACATAAAGTGTTGTCGTCAGTTGCTATGGCAACGGGTCTGTGTGTAGCGTAGCTGACACAAAGAGCGAGAAAAAAGAATGCGAGTTGTTCAGTGGTTTTTCTGCGATATTTTCCCTTTGCTGTGGCGTACTGCATTAATAATACCTCCGTCTTTTTGCCGTGCGGCGTTGTGTCCAAATGTTAATAACATGCAGGGGGTCAATAACAGGAAAACGACCTCACCACTTAGTGGCTGAATGTTCTCATGTTTTGCTCCTGCAGCCAATGGCAACGACAGCAAGAAGTTCAAAGGTGACATAAGAGGCCCCAGCCTGCCGTCGCGGGTCATCCACATCCGCAAGCTTCCCAGCGACATCACAGAGGCCGAGGTCATCAGCCTGGGCCTGCCGTTCGGCGACGTCACCAACCTGCTGATGCTGAAAGCCAAGAACCAGGTACAGGCCGTCGCCATGACGCCCAGACCGGCCAATCCTGGAAACTGAAGACTTTATATCGTCTCTGTATCTCTGTGTGTTTCAAATCTATTTGGTTTGGATAAAAGTGGATACGAATTGGAATAGTTTGTCCCAGTGGTTTGGATTCTGCATGAGGGAAACAGAAACAAACTGGTTAAAATGGCTGTTTTTATGGAACAATTTCATTTTCAAAAAATGTTTTTCAGTGGTTTGCTTAAAATTTATATAAAAGGTTCACAACACTTTGTTTTAAAGTCAGGAATTTGTGTTTTCTCAACATTTGATCCAAGCTAAAAAAAACAACAACCTTTACCTTCGTGCTAACAGCAGGGCCTTAAAGCTGCAGGTAGCTTTGATTAAAAACAATTCACATATTTGTTGTGACAGTTTGGTATGAGACATACAATCTGTGAAAGGCTCTTCTGCCTTCAAGAAACTAACCCAGAGCTAGGACTAGCATAGCCACTGACGACGGTGAATAAACTGTTTTCCTGTAACGGCCATTTTCACATTTTTCAATGCATACAGAGTGTTGATTGACAGCGCTAAGACCCGCCTCCTTGCTCCTATTGGTTGCTTTTGGTTCTTTTCTTCAGAAGGCAGTAGCTGTTCTGGGAGGAGATTGATCTTTTCTTTAGATTATCTGTCTCACGACAAACATGGTGGCATTTTTAACAAACGTGTAAATATATATTTATTAAAAAGTGACACTGCAGCTTTAAGCTCCTGGATTTGAGTTGTTGAAACCTGCAGAAGCCCTGACTGTTTGTCTGCTTCGTGTCGCCTGTCAGGCCTTCTTGGAGATGAACTCGGAGGAAGCGGCTCAGAACATGGTGGGTTATTACTCCACTATGATGCCCGTCATCCGACACCAACCCGTCTACCTGCAGTTCTCCAACCACAAGGAGTTAAAAACGGACAACTCCCCCAACCAGGAGGTAACTCCCGCTCTGTCTGCAGTCTGCTGGCCACCTGGTGGCTCCTGTTGGCCCCCGGTGGCCAGCATTGGCCCCGTTAACCGCTCTCTCTCTCTGCCAGAGGGTCCAGGCGGCTCTGAGGGCCCTCAGCTCCTCCCATGTGGACACGCTGATGGCAGCTCCCAGCACGGTGCTGCGGGTGGTGGTGGAGAACCTGCTCTATCCGGTCACCTTGGACGCCCTCTGCCAGGTGAGAATGTTGCTTTCACCTTTACACCTGGAGAGGAACAATTAGCTTCAGTTATTGCAGGTGGAAACTAAAGATCAGGCTGAAATCTGGGTTTGAACCTTCAGAGTCACATAAACACAGTTACAAAGTCAGCCTTCTACAACATGTCCATTTTGATTAATTACATATAACCTAGTATGAATATATTCATGGCTGTTTTTAATCGAGGTTAATTACATTCATTTATATTTATATTGTGTTAATTGCGATTAAGTAGATTTTAATGCGTTAAAATTTTTTACAGTTGGGTTTTTTAATTATTGTTTTTTGTTTGTTTTTTCCCTTTTTATTGTGTTTCTGGTACAACCATAAATCTGACGCATGAGCAACACCTGTAAATGTCATCGATGGACGACGGGGTCGCTCAGCGATCTCATTGGACACTGGAAAATACTGTCGCTGTGTCCAAGTTGTGCTAAAAGGAGTTAGCTAAAGTAGTATCTCAATGTTAACATGAAGCAGCTAATGCTAATGTCGGCGACCACAGTCCGTTTTTCTAGAGAATCTCATGAAAGATCAGGACTTCCTGAATCACTTTGATCCAATCTGACTGTTTAAGAGCCTCAATAACAGATTAAAAACTGTAAATATCTTTGTTTTTGAGCCTGTATGTTTGTTTATTTAATAATTTGGCAGTAAAAAAGCGATTTGAGTTGAAAATGTTGATAGTTTTTGATGGTATATCAGTTGTTGGCGCTGTGTTGAAATGATTCAAAGAACTAAATGGGAATCCGTCTTTAAAATCCCTTTAAACTTTTATCTGAAATCGTGTCTCTGCTCCTGTTTGACCCTCAGATCTTCTCAAAGTTCGGCACCGTGCTGCGGATCATCATCTTCACCAAGAACAACCAGTTTCAGGCGCTGCTGCAGTTTTCAGACGGCTCATCTGCCCAAGCAGCCAAACTGGTAACCAGTGCTGCTCCCAGCTCCCAGTGCTGCGGCGGGGCGGCTCCCTGACGGTTCTGTTGTGTTCCAGACTCTGGATGGACAGAACATCTACAACGGCTGCTGCACTCTGAGGATCAGCTTCTCCAAACTCACCAGCCTCAACGTCAAATACAACAACGAGAAGAGCCGGGACTTCACCCGGCCGGACCTGCCGTCCGGAGACAGCCAGCCCGCCCTGGAGCACCATGCCATGGCCGCCGCCTTCGGTAAGGACGGCCAACACGCCGCCACGTGAAGTCTGCTGCTACAGCAGGGCTTTGCAAAGGGGGCAAGTTCACAAAAATAAAGCATCTACAAAGATTTAACCTACCTGTTCATCCCTCCAGCCACCGGGGGCGCCGTCTTTAGACTGCTGACTGTCAGTGGCTGAAGCCTTTTACATCCTAAAACTCAATGAGACTCAATGGGGAGTTAAATAATTCAGTCCATCGGCTACAAAGCATGACTGTTTTTGTAACAAAATCATTCTTAGATATTCAGCTTCCAGTCGGCTCAGTTCTTTCAGAACGAGGCGTTTTTGGGCCTCCTGTCCCTTTAAATCCTGATGAGCTGCTGCTGGCCACGCCCCCCACTCACACACCAAAATGATGCCCAATGGGCTCTTTGCACCTCAGCTTCCGCGTTCGGGGTAAAGCGGCTCGATTGTTTCCTTTCCAATACAAATATCATTTACATGAGGTGCTTGCAGTGCTTGGCCAAGGTTTGTACATCGATCCGAAGCCCCAACAAGTCAGCTGGAGAAAGGTTTTAAGATGTTCGCCTCGTTATACATTCACTGACACGAAGGTGAGTTTTACTTAAACTTTGTGGCTAACATTAACGTTAGCTTATGCTAGTAGGCAATATTCTCGGACATTGTTCTTGTAAAATGTGCTATTTAAGTATCTAAACATTCTAACGGACAATGTATTTATCTTATTTTCAAGTATATTATGTGTGTTTATTGTCGTTAGTGTCAGACTAAAGGGGAGGTTCCGGTTCGGGCTTTTTACTTCCGAAGCCTGACGAAGCTCAACAAGCCTCATAGCTTAACAGTAGCGCAGCTCTGGTGTCAGAGATCTGGTTCAGCTGTTCAGGTTCAAAGTTGCTGCTTTTAGAAAAATATGACCGTGTTGCTTCATGTCTCCGTGTTATTTCGTTTTATTACCTTTGCATGTTTCTTGTGAAGAGCTCAGATAGGACGGTGTTTACAGCAGGATGTACAGGCGGATCAGTTGCTCGGCTGTCTGGCTCTGGTCTGCTCTCTCGTTCCCATAAACTCTTTCAGGCTGAATATAGAAGTGATTCCATGGAAATAACTCAGGGAGGCTCCTTTATTTACCATCCGTATCCCCGGTAGTTTTAGGCTGATCCGGAGTGAAGTGAAGGCTGCAAACTTTGCTGTGCGGCGTTAGCTGGTAGCGACAGATATTTACAAGCCATCTTCTTAATTCAGGATCGCTTGGAAATTAACGAAAACTTAAAAGCCCATTATATTAGGAAGACAACAATGTTCATAGTATTGGTTTTTTGCATCTGAAATACGACTTAGTCTTTTCTACCAGTCATGGTAACTCAAAGCGGAAAAAAGTGAGCCGCATTAGCTCCTGGAGATGTGACGTCAACGCCTTAGGTGCAAAGAGCCCATTGCAAACTACCGTTTGTGTCTGTTGCTTTAAAACAACAGACACAAACGGTAGCACAAAAACCTGCACAATGTGAATTTTGAATAATAATTCAAGTTTCCTTATTAATTCGGCTAAAATGTCATCGACTCATTTATTTATTTATTTAATGGTGTTTCTGATACATTTGGAAATGTTAATGTTTGGAGTATAATTAGTGAAATAAATGCCTGTTATGCCTGGGCTTATTATTGAATGTATTTTGAATAAAGGACATGATGTCTGTTACTTATAAGTAATGAATTATTGAACAAGCTACTTAGTAATTAATGCAAAACGTAATTATGAATTTAATCCTGTGATGTCTGGATGAAAGCTGTCTAGTAACTGTGTGTGATTTAGCTGCTGATTGTTAGCCGGTTGCTGATTTGCTTTGCCACACTTTGAAAATCTTTGATCAGAAACAGATTTTAAAAGAAGTTTCAGAGAAACAGACAGGAAGTAGAATCGGCCTCAGAACGTTTCTGTTTCCTCTCTGCAGCTCCAGGAATCATCTCTGCGGCGCCGTACGCCGGAGCGACGCACGGCTTTCCACCGGCGTTTGCGCTCCAGCCAGCAGGTGAGTTTCACCTGAGGAGCTGCAGCCAATCAGAGGCCAGCGTTACAGACTCTGTACCGGGAATATTTCATCAAATATTCAACCCTGAAAATGTTTGATGCTGAATTTCTGCTGATGGTCTTTATTTGATGAAGAAGTGAAAGTATTCATTCGGAGGTTATTGAAGCGGCTCCTTTTGCTCTTCTAAACCGATTTCGCCACTCATGATGTCGATTTGTCCCAAAACGATTTTTCCTCCCCTGCTGTGAAGCAACACCTGGTGTGATAATCGTGGTTTTATTCAGGTTTCTTGGTGTGTTTCGCTCTCCCAGTGTCCTCCGCCTACCCGGGCCTGACGGTGCCGGCTCTCCCCGGAGCGCTGGCCTCCCTGGCCCTCCCCGCCACCGCCAGGCTGGGCTTCCCCTCCATCCCCGCCGGACACTCGGTCCTGCTGGTCAGCAACCTGAACCCTGAGGTGAGCGGCGCCGACGGGCAGCACTCACCCGCTTTCACCCCAAACTGCTGAAAATATCTGATCAAAATGTCTGAAATCCCAGAGCTGAGTGGGGAATCCCGAACTCCTGCCTCTGAAACACACACACTTCCTCTGAGGTTTTTAGCTCTGACTTCCTGTTGTGACATCATCACCCCTCCCCACACCTGCATCCTTACACAGACACACACCTGATGTTTGAAATGATCTTATTTTACCTGAGTGAAGCCGCCCCCACCTTCTTCAAGTCTAACAAAATGGTGTGAAGCGTTTGTGCAGCAAAAATTTAGTTTGTGCCGTTTAAAGATGTTAAGATATTAAGTTTCCAGAGGTCATCAGAGGTCAACCACAGAGGTCATCAGAGGTCAACCACAGAGGTCATCAGAGGTCAACCACAGAGGTCATCAGAGGTCAACCACACAGAGGTTAGGTTTGTGCAGCAGTAATTTTTTGTGCTGCTTTTGCTTTGATGATACTGTTGACGACCTCTGATGACCTCTGGAAACATTTTTTAGTGTCTTTGAAATGTCAGAGGCACAAACTAAAATTTGACTCCATTTTATCAGATTTGAAGAAGGTTGGAGGTTGAGCTTCACTCAGGCTTTTATTTTGACATTATCTAACCCCATCCTCTCCAAAGGTAATTTATCCTTCTGATTGACCCCTCACCTGTCTTTTTGTTTGTTTTTTCTCTTCCCCTTTTAATTTGTTGCCATGGAAACGCCTCGGACCCTCCACCTGTCCTGCCCTCCCACCTTTACCTGTCCTGTCCCTCCGCTGCCTTCTCTGCTGTCTTTAAAGAGAGTTACGCCCCACTGCCTCTTTATTCTCTTCGGTATGTTGTCACTAGCTTCTTATTTTTGAATTATCAGTACCACCTGGATGTTCTGGTTTTTGTCTTGAATTTCTGTTTATTTTATTTTGGTTTATGTTTCTTGATTCATGATAAATGAGTGTCTGCTTGTTTTGTTCGACCTTTTGAGTTGATTTGAGTTTATCTGCAATACGTGGAGCTTTTCCTCAGATGTTTGATGCTCCTTTCAGGTTTAAATATTTGGCCTCAGTAATTCAGTTGGAAGTTGGCAAAATCTCAGCAAAACGTTACAATCAGCTGCTGTTAGCAATGGTTTAATATTTACCTAATGTAAACAGGTTCAACTTAATTGGATTAGTTTTAATTTAGTGGTTGAAAAGAGGCAAAAAAAGAAATGGTTTAAACTTCTTTCATGTTTTGAGTATTTTTGTCTTTTAATATACACAATAAACAGATAAACACATTTTATGAATAAACCAGAATAATACCCGAGGAAATGTCCATAATGTGCTACCATATTAGAAAATGTGTACATTAGCTAACCTTAGTAAGACTGAGCTTTATTTTGAAAATACAGCAGAATCATTTTTCATGGATAATTATGACTTTTGTTGAAAGTCCATCTTGTCTCTTATTCCTGTTTTACTTCCATTAGTTATTCAAAACCCAAACATACAAAGACTGGGGCTTTTATTCTGAAGAAAACTTTTTTCTGTTTGGAAATTCTCAGTAATAGTAACAATAATAATAGTAAAAAAAAAAGTTTTTTTTAAATAGTAAACAGCAGAAATGGTAAAAAAAAGTTATAAAATTAAAAATGTAGTAACAATAAAAATTGTAATAATAAAATAGTAGTAATAACGGTAAACATGATAAAATACTAATAAAATTCTAAGAATAGTAATAAAAGATGAGACAAAAATAGTAAAGATGGTTAAAAAAGCAAACATTAAAAATGATGGTCCTGATGGTAAGAATGGAAAAAAAATAGTCAAAGAATTGATGATGATGATATTAATATTAATAAAAGCTTTTCCGTCTGGAGCTTCTGCAAACTCTGAGGATCTGCATGTATTGTTGTTTCATTTCAGGTCACTGAGCCTCAGTTTAAGTTTGCATGCTGGGTTTCTTTCAGTTTGCATGTCCTCAGTGCTGAACCAGCTGCGCTTGGTTTTGTTTCATCAAACCCGTAATTCAGTGCCTACATGGTGTAATCTGCCATCGTTTTATTTAATTTTCTCCGACCCTTGTCCTTAATTTCTTCACTTGCATTTCCTGTGAATAATCATTCAGGAATCCCTGCCTTCAAAGTTATATTTATCAATTTGTTATTGTTTTTTTTTTTACTCCTGAGCTCCTTCATGTTAGTTTGATATTCCCATCAAAGTTCAACATTTCCATTAAGAGTGTTTAGCAGTAAGACGAAGGGTCAGCGTTCTGCTTCATACACGACGTCTTGTAGGGTTTATGACTGCAGGTTATGACAGCGTGACTCGAACTAAGATGAATATTTAAATGTTTTTTTCTCACTTCTGACTGTGTGTCAAGGTGTTTATGGAGACGTGATGAGAGTGAAGATCCTGTTCAACAAGAAGGAAAACGCTCTGGTCCAGATGTGTGACAGTACTCAGGCTCAGCTAGGTAACCGTCTGCACATGATCAGTGTGACCCCATTTTATTCTTCCATTTGGGTTTCTACTGCTTCTAAGAACAGAACAAGTGATTAAAAAAAACAAAAAACTATAAGTTCCACCCATTACCTAGCAACCCCAGCAGAGTTCTACCCGTTACCTAGCAACCCCTGCAGAGTTCTACCCGTTACCTAGCAACCCCTGCAGAGTTCTACCCGTTACCTAGCAACCCCAGCAGAGTTCCACCCGTTACCTAGCAACCCCAGCAGAGTTCCACCCGTTACCTAGCAACCCCAGCAGAGTTCCACCCGTTACCTAGCAACCCCAGCAGAGTTCCACCCGTTCCTCTGCTGCAACCAGACTCAAATGTCATTATCTAAGAATGATTTTGTGGAAAAAATGTAATGAATTTGTTTTTTAAGGACCATAGAGCAGTGATGTGTGGGCCAAAGTTTAAACTACTGGGGAAGCCATAAAATTTAATTCCATTGAAAATTACTTTTTTTTAATTTATTTTTTTATGAACTCTGCATATCGAAAACATAAAGATTCAAAACATAACAAAGATTTCAGACTTATAAAAAAAAAAAAAAAAAAAAAGACGCGTTACAATTTTTTGTATCATCAGTTTTGTGTTTTGATGGTAAAAATTGACCACTGTTGACTTGTGGCCAAGGGCCGAACAAAATCCCATCACGGACCACAAATGGTCCCCGGGCCACACTTTGGACACCCCTGCCATAGACCTGACCTATCCTATCCTATTCCAGGAACATAATGGGTCACTTTTAAAACAAACTTGCCAAACAAGATGGCCGCCATGTGCATCCTGATGGTTTCAGTAATGGTAGACTTATTGAAACCATTTTGTATGGATTTTCTGCATATGAAGGTCTTTAGCATCTAGATGTTGCTATTAGCTGTAAATGAAGCTAATAAGTCGGAGCAGAACGTGAACGTAGAGCTGTTGACCTTTAACCTGCTTTGCCTTGCAGCCATGAGCCACCTGAATGGCCAGCGGCTGCATGGGAAACCTCTCCGGATCACGCTGTCCAAACACACCAGCGTCCAGCTTCCCCGTGAAGGCCATGAGGACCAGGGCCTGACCAAAGACTACAGCAACTCCCCGCTGCACCGCTTCAAGAAGCCCGGCTCCAAAAACTATTCCAACATCTTTCCTCCCTCCGCCACCTTGCACCTCTCCAACATCCCGTAAGTCTCCAGAACTCAGCCAGGAAGGACGGTAAGAAAACAATGGCAGCGCTCTTATAAAACTGGTCTGCCTGTGTGTTTTAGCCCTTCTGTGGTTGAAGACGACCTGAAGATGCTGTTTTCCAGCTCTGGAGCCATCGTCAAGGCCTTCAAGTTCTTCCAGTAAGTCACTGATTCGCTCTTTCTAACCTTGAAACCTGTAAGATTACAACTTCTTGTTACTAAAACGTCAGCAGCTGTGTGTGGAGTTTAAATCCAAACCTTGATTACCACAGACTTGGCTCTGAAGAACACTATCCTGTTGTCAAACCGTTTCTACATTTATGAACTTTTAACAAGCTGTATTGTTTGACTTTGGTTCTGTCTTTTCTTCAGTCTTTACAGTTTTATGTATAATCCTGATATGCTAGTAGAACTGTTGTCAGTCTGTTGCTATGACAACTAGATTGTGTGTAGCGTAGCTGACGGAGTGAGAAAAAAAGTAGGTTGTGAGTGAGTTGCTAGGTAACCAAAGAGGGAGTGAGCTAGTTGATTCCACCAACCTAGCTTAACTAGCTATGAGAGGTTGAACAGCTAAAACCTTTCCTCTGCCTTCATTTCCCAGAATGCCATGCGGTTCTGAATCGGAGTTCAGTGAATATTATAAATCTTTAATATTCTATCAGATGTATTATCTATTTATATTCATATGTTATTGATTTATTATCCAGCCCTAACTGAGGATTTTGCGCGTTAACTTGAGAGCTAAAGCCAGTGGTCGTCACCGTTGGCGAACAGTTGTTGTTTTTCTCCATTCTGTAGGGAAATGGAGGGCGTGATTGGTTTTAGAGGCCTTTAGCAGGATCTGATTCTGAATTTTTGTTTTTCTGAAGTGTACTGGGAGATGAAAAATCAGTTTTTTCTCATCCAGGAAGGACCATAAGATGGCTCTGATCCAGATGGGTTCGGTGGAGGAAGCCATCGACTGCCTCATCACGTTCCATAACCACGACCTGGGAGAGACGCACCACCTGCGCGTCTCCTTCTCCAAGTCGTCCATCTGAGCCGGACAGTTTTTATTTTTATACGGCGTCCACTACACTCCAATCATTCCGATGCAGAAACCACCACGAAGTCTGCTGTGATGTTAAATTATTGTTTGGTTTTTGTTTTGGACTCTTTACCTTCAGAGAAAGGTAGGATTATCCCATAAATACGACACTTCAGAGGTGGTTCTCTGAAGTCCTGTAATTATTCTCTAAAACCAGAGAAAAGTCAGTATTCTGAGTTTTAACTGTTTGATAAAAGGTCAGGTTGTCAGAATTTAATGTCCTCCTTGTTGGGAAGTTTTTAGCGTCTTCTGCCTTTCGACTTTTAATCACGGATTAAAGTCGGCCTTCACAAGCCCTTCAGAACTGACTTAACTCAGAATGATCACTTTAGTCTCTGATTCTCGCCTGGTTTAATAAAAAATTAAGGTTGTTAAATGATGAGCCCAGTTTGGGAAGTCGTAGCTTCTGGTGTCACGATTCACCCAGGCGTTCTCTAGAGACGCCTCTTTGACCTTAAAATGACCCCTGTGCCTTATTCTGACTCAAACACAAAAACGAAGCCTCTGAATTGGCAAAAGCAGGTTTACAGTTGATAAAGGTTTACTGTTGAGATGTATTACAGATATATTCCTATTTTTGTGTATTTTATTGGTGTTGTCAGTGCTTTCTGTTAGTGTTTTGTAATGTTGGTTACTGTAGCATCAAACATGTGAACTGAGTGTTTTAGCAGCTTCGCTACGTCGTTTAGATTGAACTTTTCTTTCTCGTCACTTTCTGGCTCTTTTCTTTCCCAAATATGCAATCATTATGTAATCATATATTGTAGCAATATTTTAATCATTCCTGAGCTTTTGTTTTATTTTCCTCGCTGTCGGAGAGCTCGGCCGTTTCCGCTGCCTTCTTCGACCCGAAGATGAATGTTTTTTGTTTTGTTAGTTGCGTGTCTCAGAACGTTTTTAATTTATACGTTTGTGATCCACTACAGCTAAAACCAAAAACAGCCTTTTAGATGCAAACAATTCCACCTGCCTCAGGTTTCTGATTTTTAAGGACTAAAAAAACAAAATAATAGTGGTTCAGGCTTTTATTGGTGGTTTTTTTTTTGTTTTGTTTTTTGTTTTTTCCTGTGAAAATATAAATGACTTCAACCGACTTGCTCATGTTTGGTTACGCGGCGTGCCTTCAACCCAGCGCTGAAGTCGCAGCATCACAAAGTGAAATCTTCAGACGGTTTAGTCAAAGTTTGCTGGTTTGGTTCATTTATGTCTTAATTTTACAAACTGTCGACATTCCAGCCGCTCGGAAGTCCACTCCATTTTCAGCGTAGCGCAATATTTTGCTGTCTGAACGAAGTGTTTCGTAGAAATGAGCTGCTGAGGTTTACGGTGGCGATGCGTTCGGTGCACCTGGGAAAAGTTCGAGGAACTTCGATTAGAAAAGGAAAAAAGAGACAACGTACCAGTTCAGATGTTTAACGTGAAAATTTCACAATACAATGATTTTTACATCATGTTTAAACGTGAAAATGTCTCGTTTTGACGAGTTTTATCACGTTATAACGTAAAACTTTTTCGTTTTAACGTGTTTTACATACCGCTACAACGGGAAAGTTTCTCACTATAACTTGATATTAAACTTGTTTTGTTAAAACAAACTTTCTCATTATAGCAAGTTTTACATCATGTAACATAAAAGTTTTTTGTTTTTTATTGTTTTTGACCAGTTTTATCACGTTGTAATGTGAAACCTTTTCCCTATACTGAGTTTCACTTTGTTGTAATGCGAAAATTTAACATTTTGATGAGTTTTAAATTTCGTTATAACAAAATTTCTCGTTGGAGCGAGTTTTACATTATTATCCAAATGTTTCACGTTTTGACGAGTTTTATATCTCGTTATGTGAATTTATCATTTCAATGAGTTTCATGGCGTCAGTGTGAAACTTTGGAACTGAAAGAAAAAGGTTTTGGATGATAAGGAGATGAAACTTTCACATAACAATGTAAAATGAGAGTTTTTCACGCAACACAATATGAAACGCGTTTAACAAGAAACTTGTTATACTAAGATGTAAAACTCCTTTTGACAAACTTTCACATTATAAGAATATGTAAAACTCGTTTCTCATTTTAAGGAGATTTAAAACTTGTTAAAATGAGAAACTTGTTGAGTTTTATGTCGTTATAACAAGAGTTTCTCACGTTATAAAGATATGAAACTTGTTCAAAAGAGGGACTTTCATGTTGGAGAGATAAAACTTGTTAAAATGAAACTTTTTATAAGATGCAAAACTTTTTATAACAAACTTTAATGTTATAACCAGATGTAAAACGTGTTATAATAAGTTTTTCTTTTAAATGGGATATAAAACCCGTTAAAACTTGAAACTTGCGTTATAACCAGATTTAAAAGTTGTTGCAATAAAATGTCTCATTTTGACAAGTTTTAAATCTCTAGCATTTGAGTTTCTTGTTTAATGAGTTTTATATCTCATTATAACAAAATAATGCTCCTGAATTTATTTCCCACTTTTGGCAGTTGAATTCTTCCATAGATGAGAAATATTGATTTCGCTGAACCTAAAGAAGTCTCCTCTGATTGGTCGATTGCAGTAGTCTGATCCGACTCCGCCTACTAAATCTGAATTAATTTTATTGGCTAAAATATTTTCTGTAAAACTAAGACAACATTGTTTTTCACAGGTTTTTGTCGTTAAATGACATTTAACAGAAAATAGTTTGCTTATATATTTAATGTGTTTTTTGAGGGTTTCTGTTAGTATCGAGAGTTACGAGGATTTCCCACCATGAAGTAAAGTGGACCAATGAAAACACTCCAAATGTTGGACATAAAGTCCTTTATTTACTGTGAAGAAGCTTTTAACTGCGAACATAACGAACCGGCTGCTTGTTCAGTTTCTCCCTGGGTGCACCTGAATGCATCGTGACCTTTCGTTGTCTGGTGGAGCGGGAGCCCGAACCGGGTCAAAGGTCACCTGACTGTACATACATGTTTTATACATGGCTGTCTGAGAGGAGATTGTTGGTTTTATATCCAATGAAACGTGTATATTTTGATTCGAGTGTGCAACAAGTTCTGAGCCTTACATTGTGTCACAAAGAAAAAAAATAAATCAGTTTTTTTTTAAAACATTTGGACTTTTGTCGTTTCTTATGTCTGTTTTTGTTGACAAAAGTATAAAAAAGGAGCATGTCCTCTTTTAATTTTTATGGTTTCTTTGTCCAAAAGTGGATTTTAAAATCAGGTAAATGTCACATGAAACTGTCACGATTTAACTGAAAACTATGGTGGCCCAGAGGTGCCAATTCATAGTTAACGCATGAATAACACAAAGTTGAAAATTTGCAACAAAAAAGTAACATTTTGAGATTAATCTAAAACATTTTCTAGAAAATATCTTATAAATTTCTGAGTTTGAAAAGTTTTTGTCTTGCAAATGTTTTGAGTTTTGGAGCTCAGAAATGTTCTTAATTTTTCATAATTTGAGTTTTCTTGGTGGAAATTTACACCACATTTTCTTCTATTTACGCCTAATGGGATGGCCCCAATACATTCGGTCTGACTCACAATACTCTGACTAGATGTCACCTCAGTGGTTCTCAGGAAACATAATTCTTCAAGCCTTACGTTTCTGAGGACTTTGAGTCTGGATGAGTCTTTATCCCTCTGCCGGCTAAAGGCGCTGTATATTTTTAACCAGAATATATCCTTCAGTTTTCACATGTAACAAGTTTAATTCATGTTGACATAACGGGGAACGTCTTAACACAAAGAGAACAAAAATATGAACTAAAAAAGGTGATTTACCAGCAGAGGGCGCCAAACTCCAGAAAAAAACATGAAGTTAATACAGAAACTGCAAGGAAAAAATTAAGATGGACGTAAAAGTTAGAAACTTTTAAAGCGTACTCATGAGTAAGCTTATTCTGTTTTGGAACATAAACTTGTTTTTGTGCCTTAAATGTTTTTGTTTTCCCATCAAACTGAAATATTTGAATAAAAATAAAATAAGTTTCTCATGTGATACGTGGTTAAAATAACAAAATAATTAGAAAAACGTGAAACTTTGCCAATTAAAACTGACTAAAGTCTTGTTTTATGGTGTTCATCATTGTTCTGGTTTCAACTAAAAAAGAAAACTTGGGGGGAAAAAAAGTTTAAAAGAATCCAGAAGTGACCAGATGATCTGCAGGAAACATAAAATGTTTACAGACATAAAGCTTCCCACTAACCACAGTCGATTCAAACCGGTTTAGTTTCATCAGCGGTTAGTCCTTTAGAAAAACAGATCGTACAGGAACACAGTTTGTTCAAACCAATATAGACAGATTAGTGATAGTTTCAAGTATGTGCAGATGATTAAATAAATTAGATTATTTAAAAAGTCCATCTACTTCATCTACTAAATTTTATATTTTTAAAATTTACATATATTTTTAAGTTTGAAAGCATTTATTTGTTATAATTTTCCTAATTACAGTTAAAACATTTAAAATGAGAATATAGCAGAATGATAAAAGAAACATTTTAATGCAGAAATGTGATCTGAATGAAAAGCTTAAAGGATTTCCATTTTCACAAACTACTTTTATTCTGACAAATGATCTTTATTCCAATTGGACTTAGTTCACAACAAAACAATTTAGTTCATTAATTAAATTAGTTTAAAAAGTTTCCAAAGATTGGATGGAGTTACTGACTTAAAGCATTCACTCCTCCAACTACTTCCTGTCTTCTTCTTTGTCATTTCCTACCGTAGTAACTTCCTGTTGCTGATCATGTGACTTGTGTGATGCAGAAAGAGAATTTCTATCAGAGTTTTGCAAAATACGATATAAATAAAAACCCACCTCGTCCTACCACACAAACCTTTTATCAAAGAACATGAGCTTTTGAAATTGGAGCATTTCCATCATGTAAATTTTTTTTCATAATTCCAAATTGTGAGATTTAAAGGTCAATGGAAATACAGTTTTCATTCCAAATGTGAAATACATGAATCTATACAGCCAAAAAACACACCTCATCCTGGCATAAAAACTTCGAAAAATTAGTTTTTTTTCAAAATTGCTGTTTCCATTAAACAAACTTATTTTTGGAATTCCAATTTGTGCAATTTAAAGGTCAGTGGCAATGCACAGAGTACCTATGTTTCTATTGCAAATGTGTGCAAAACTTTATCAATATTCCACTAATATCATCTTGTTGTCTTCTTTGTGGTTTTCACCAGTAGAAACTTCCTGTTGTTGATCTTGTGACTTGAGCTTTTCCATTGCAGTTTTGCGAAATATGTTAATTTTGATACAACTAAAAAAATAATCTTGTGTAAAAACTTATCAAAAAACCTGTTTTTTCCTAAGTTGGTGTTTCCAGTAAGCAAATTTCTTATCATAATTATAATTTGCACAATTTTTAGGTAAATGGAAATGCAGTGACTGATTTTAACGTGTTCTAATTGTCGTCTGACCTGATTTTCTGTCAGTTTGGAAACCAAAACGGATTTTTTCTAAACGTTCTGTAATGTTCTTCATGCTAAAATTAAAAAACAGAAATTTGTCCGTTTGCAAGCAGTTTTCAGAGCAGCTATCTGCAGATGCTTTGTGAGCTGAAGATGAGATTTATCCAAGAGAACGATCAAAGCTTCTTTTCTTTTCTGAGAAAGAAGGAGTGAGCGGCAGAGATATTAAAACCAAAGAAGAAGAGAAGTGAAGCGTTCACTTTCACAGTCAGTCCTGTGGAAACAACCAGAGGAGATCTGAGGCTTTACAGACTGGAGGAAGTTCATATCCGTGTCTTCTTATTCTCACCAGCGACACGTCGGGCCGCTGACTCGCAGCCGAACAAAGAGCGGTTTGAGAGGAGGAGGAGGGAAACCAAATGCCGGCACGCCAGCTTGCTCTCACACGGCTGTCAAACAGGAATCCCTCCAGTCCGAGCTGAGTTAGCATAATCCCCCAAAATGCTCCTGGACCCGAGGAAGAGGAGGAGCCTGGCGAAGGCTCTGCTGAGGTCAAACCGGCTGGAAAATAAAACCTGCAGCTCCTGCTTACTGGTCTGACTGGGACCATCACAAACAGAAACCCATCGCAGGAAACAACATTCACACATGAAATACTAAAACAAAGTTATACATGCTGACACGGCAAAAAATTTAATATTTGTAAAACTGATGTCAAAGTATAACTTCACAAAATACTCAACAGTCCTAATTCAATTTTTTATCTTTTCATGAAGGTGTTCTTTTGTAAAATTATTTTATTTTTCTAAAATTCCAACTTCATTCTCGTAATAATGGCTTTATTATAACAGCATTACGACAATTCTCATAATAACAGCATTACTCTGTTGTAATTTAAAAAAATATTCTGATTTTACTCTTGTATTATTACAACTTTTTCTAGTAATTTGTGACTTTATTATCGTGTTAATTTATTCTTATTATTATGACTTTATTCTTGTATTATGACTTTTTCTAGAAATATTACAATTTTATTCTAGGAATAGTGTAACTTTATTCTCATACTATTACCATTTTAATCCAGCCATTTTCTTGTCCCTAGAGGGTTTTGGAGGCCTGCTGGTGCCTCCCCAGAGGCGGGGTCGCCCTGGACAGGTCGCCAGTCTGTCGCAGGGCAACACAATTTTACTGTGCAACTTTTTTCTCGCGTTATGTCTTTTCTACTGATATTAGAACTTTATTCTAGAAATATTTTTGATTTGATTCTTGTATTACTACAATTTTATTGCCGTACAATCTTATTCTCATGTTATTATAACTTTTTCTAGTAATTTATGACTTTATATCATGAACATGAAAAGCTATGGAACTGTTAATCTTTCACTTATGAACCATTTTGAATTAAATGGCTGTTGGGAGTCATAGCTTCTGCTGCTGCTCATTTATGCCCTAAATTTGACAAACTTGTTTTTACAGGGTATCTCATGTCAAAACAAAGACAGAAAACGGCCATAAAAATCAGTTCTAGATGGTTTTCGAGAAAGAAAAAGTGTCTTTATCTGCAGTCTAATGAGGGACTTTGACATCTCTGTTGTGATGTTGCTGCTCTTCTCTCTGTGAGCCATTTACATTCCTCTCCTCCTCTGAAGTGAAATGATTTTTAGATATTTTTTCCCCTCCTTGTGGAGTTTTTCGGAGGCCAGCGGGGAACATATTGGCTGAGCCCACCAAGGTGTGCTAATGCCTGGTGGGCAAGTACTTTAAATGCTAATTCTCCCCGCCTATCCGTCCTGCACTCAGAAAAATAAAAAATAAAAAACACCCTCTGTCCCGCTAACTACCTCCGAGGCAATCTCTTCCTCCACATAACGTCCGGTCCGGCTGATTCCCGCCGAGTGACCGCAGCTAACCGGCTGTCAGGACGCCAATGCTAGCCTAGCTTCCCAGAAAGCGCCGTTTGTAGCGCCGTTTGTCTCATGATGAGCAGTCACGCGTGTTTTGACATGTTTGCGTAGAGGACAGAAGGAGAGGAAAACAGTATTTTGGCAAGAAAAAAAAGACTAGAGGCTCAGCGTGCAGCTAATGGCCGGCCGGCTGACAGGTCCATCACGGTTTTAGGCGGCTACTTTGCATCCGTCAAAAAAAAAAGAGGGAAAAAAATGGCCGATTATGCAAACGTCCGGTTCACTGGTCGCCATCACCAGCACCAGCGGCTCCGTCAGGCGTCGCCATCCTGGTGTTTTGGTGATTGGAGCCCGTCTAGCAGGGGGCCGGCAGGTAATTCTGTCCAGGTCTGATGAGACGTAAATAATCGTCCATTTTCAGTCCACATCGTCCTCTGGGTTATAATTAACCCCTTAATTCTGCCGGGTTGCAGGAAACTCCTCCGCCATCATGACTGGAACACATTCTGTCTCTAAAACTTGATCAGAACCGCAAAAAACTCTTATTGTTTCTTTTTTTCTCTACCCAAGTCCTCATGATTCACATTCATGTCCCCACAACACCACAAGATGAGCTCCTTCTCACACACACACACACACACACACACACACACACACACACACACACACACACACACACACACACGTTTGTGTTGCTATCTTTGTGGGGACTTTCCATTGACTTCCATTCATTTCTACAGCCTAAACCTGACCTTTACCCTTTTCCTAACCCTAACCAAAACTCAATTCATACCTTAGCCCTAACTCTGACCCCTGATCCAAAAACAGGGTTTCCCCTTGTGGGGACCAGGCTCCGGTCCCCACAAGGAGCATTTGGTCCCCACAACGTAGTATATGTCAGGAACAAACGCGCACACACACACACACACACACACACACACACACACACACACACACACACACACACACACACACACACACACACAGCCTGCAGGTCAATTAAAGGCTGATGGGCAAATCAGCAGACAGTCCATTAAGTCGTCTGTATGTGTGATTTGGAGGTCGGACCCCCACGGAGACGCCTCCGTCTCCTTCAGCAAGGACAAACCCTCAGCCGGGGTTCAGACACAGCGGGGTTCCGCCGGTTCTGTTTGGTACCGACACAAAGAGCCCGCAAGACAAAACTGACATGCACAGAGTCGGAAAGATTGACAAAATGACCAGAAGACTGGCAAAATATTACTCAAAACCAACAGAAAATGGACCAAAATAGGTACCAAACAACCACTAAAAGAACAAACGGCTACAGACCAGACGGGATAAGCAGAACCAGACCCGAACCAGCACCAGAAACAAAAACAACATTCATACAAAAACCAAAATACAAACCGGATGCAGGTGTTGGTGCACACCTGTACAGCCTGGTGTGTGTGTGTGTGTGTGTGTGCGTGCGTGTGTGTGTGTGTGTGTGTGTGTGTGTGTGTGTGCATGTTCCCACTGTAAACTGTAATTAGCCCCATTAATTAGCCTCGTTATTGAAACCAGCTTTTAAAACTCCCTCAGTTTAATTATTTCCTCTAAAGTCAAATTACTTTTCTACCAGACACGCTTCGCCCACAGGGGGGCGCTGTCAGGCACCGCCTGCAGAGTGGATGTTCGATTCAAGTGAATAATTTGAGCACCTAAATGATTTGTGTTCATGTAGTTAATTTAAACATCCGGTAACAAAAACAAAAAAGAAACTGAGCTTCTTCTGACAAAGAGTCTGGAATGAACAGAACTTAAATATAAACATGGAAGAACAAAACTTTAAATGTTGTTAGAAAAGAGCTTAAAGATGTTGATTTCATAATTCTTGAACTGAACACCAAATGATAAAATCAGGTTTATTTTTACAAACAGAGCCGGTTTGTTCATCTGAACAGTGGCAGCCCTAAACCCACTGTGTGTAAAACCCAAGGCATAGATAAATAAAATGTTATCACAACTATTCTCATATTATTTCAACATTTTTCTAGCAGTATCACATTTTATTTCTGGTAATATTACAACTTTATTCTAGCAATGTTACAACTTAATATGCAAGTAAAGTAAAATTACTTAGAATAAGATCTATTCTTGTTTTAAGATCTTATTCTTGTGTTATTACAACTTTATTCTCATGTTGATAAGATTTTTTAATCATATGAATTTATGTTCATATTAAGTCTTTATTTTCATACTATTGCAACTTTTTTCTAGTAACATTATGACTTTCTTCTACAGTATTGACTTTATTTTTAAGTCTGAGTGTCTGATGCTGATGTTTGCTGTAGCTGGTGACCTGGACGGTCTCACCTGACCCAGACGCTTCCTCTCTGCTCAAACATACGCCGATGATGCGATGCTCTGTTTCTGTTTTGCGATTCTTGTTCCTCTGTCGTTCTCTGCGTCTTGCTGTCCAACGTCTCTGCTTTTATTCACGGAAGCCTCTGAAAGTTTCATAGAGCAGCTCCCATTAATCCGTTGGTTCTATTTTAAAAGCAAGAATTAAAGATTCATCTGTATTCCTCTTTCTCCCTCTATCCTTTGCTTTTCCCTCCAAAGCTGACTCTCTGAAATATTTATGAGTGCTGAATCACTGGATGAGAGGAGGAAACTCCTCACTGCTTCAGAGGGCAAAGCAGCAGCTTCAGCTCCAGGCCGAGCAGCTGAGGGGCGAAGAGGAGCCAACAGGAATCAAGAAACTGAAGACTGACAAAATGTTGGTGTTTCCAATAAATAAGAAGTGAAATTAAAATTGCATGTGGATACCTTGATCAGTCATTAAAGTAAATCATTAAAAACCATGCAGCGCCGTTATCATCCTACCACTTCCTGTTGTCTTCTTCGTCATTTCCAACAGCAGTAGCACATTGATCACATGACTGTGTGATGCAAAAAAAAAAAGTGTTTCCATTGGAGTTTTGCAAAATACACTACTTTTGAAACAGCCAGAAACTAACTCAAAAATTTTATGCAAAAATGTGTTTCTTCAAAGTTGGGATGTTTCCATTAAGCAAATCTATTTTTGTCATTTCAGGTGAATGGAAATGCATCCTGTAGCTACGCTTCCATTACAAATGTGTGCAAAACTTTGTAGACATTCCAAAAACACAACTTCGCAATAGCAGCGTCTCCATTGAATAAGAAACACCATTATTATCGTGCATGAATAAGCTTGTTCACTGGATAATTTTGGACAATTAAAAAATAAGTTTTTTATAAATATAAAAACATAATTATTTGGGGTCCCCGTCAAAAATAAAAATGATTCATGTCATTGCTTTGCTTGTTTTTGACAGTAAAAATTAAATGTTATCATTCACAGACCAAAAGGCAAAACGTCCATTTTTACCGAACCCCCCGCCCTACATACACACACACACACACACAAACACACACACACACACACACACACCTGCTTATAACGGTTTGTTTTTGCTTTAGCCGCACTTGACGGTAACGGTGTTTTGTAGCAGTTTGTAAAAGACATGAACGGCAGTCACAATGAGCAGAAAATAATAAAATTAATTTTTCAGAAAAGAAGAAAGACAAATTTACAACCTCGTTTTTCACCACAGGTGGGTGGACGGTGTTTATCAACCTGTTCGCTTAGCTAGCTTAACTACAAGCTAGCGTTAGCCTCCATTTCGGCCGCATTTAACCAGTGAAAGGAAATGCTTAGCAAGATATTCATATTTTTAACTGGTCCCTGTTTCTTTTACCAGACTTAATAATAGATGAATCCGTGTCAGGAGCAGCCCATGGCCCCACATAGCATCGTAACTCCTCCTCCCTGTGGCAGTGAAAAAGGTGAGCAACATTGTGTTCAATGACATGCTAGTTAGCATCACTCCGGGGAGTGTCTTTTGATTTTCTTTTTCTTTTTTTATACAATTACACAACATATCTGAAACATTTATTACTGACAGAAATGCCAACAATCATTACTAAACCAACAAAAATAAAAATAAAGGGCCGGTTGGAAACAGAGCGTATCCTATCTTAGCTTGCAGGTAAATTATATATTCTGCCATTTTCCACCCTAATTTGTCCCCCTCTTGGTCTCCTAAATGCAATTAACAAAATACAACTACAAACATTTTTTGGGAGAAGTCTTGATTACTTTAAATAAGTGGTGGGACTTGATTACAATCTTGAATTGAGTTATTTGCAGGATCTGTAACAAATTAATTGCAATTACCTGAAATTGAAAACCATATATTGACAAAGAAGGAAGACAGTTGCAATAATTTATAGTTTCCAGATCAATCTCAGGACGGTGGGAGTTTCTATCGTGATGGAGAAAAATCTGAGGAACCCTAAAACTTTGCCTGAGTCACATGTTTCTCGTGTTTGGAGAGCGCTGCACCTCTTCAGGGCCCACTTGGACCTACTTCAAACATGAAACCTGACCTGAACAAGTGTTTAAAGGTTTATTAGACACTAAAGGAAAACAGAGAAGCTCATAAAACCCCAAACTGTGGGAACTTGGACAAGGAGCAGCCAGAAATACTCTTTACTCTTACTTTTAAGAAAATTTTTAGTGTGGATCTAATACACCATCATAATGGCATAAATGTCTTAAAAACTCTTAAATGTGACTTTCTGAATGCTGCAGATATGCTGATAGGAATAAAATTATGAGAATAAAGTCATAATATCACGACTTTATTCTTATAACATTATGACTTTATTCTCGTGTCATTTAAACTTTATTCTCTCGATACTGTGACTTTATTCTCATAATATTACAACTTTATTCTCGTACGACTTTATTCTTGACCTTATTCTCATAATTTTATCTTTTACCATTTATTTAACATAGCCTGAATACACTGTTGTAATAGTATTAAAAGTATTAAATTTGACTTTCTGAATCTAGAAAGAACAAATAAATTTTTAGGTAAAAAATCTTGGAAATTTCTCAGTTTGAAAAGTTTAACATTTTCTAGAAAAAAAGGAATTTTTTAGATTAACCTCAGAAATGTTCTAGGAAAAACATGAAAATTGTTTGAAAACAAGTTGAAAGTTTTTACCTTTTGAAACTAAGAAATTTCCATGTTTTTCTCAAATATTTTTAAGATTAATCTCAAAATCAGTTTTTTTGACAGATCTTAGCTCCTTTTATATTTTTTCAATCAATAATTGCCCCACTACCTTTTTCACACTTTTTAATACTTTTTTTTACACAAGGGGTTCCTCCGCTGGAGGTGGGCGGGGCTTCAGGCATGGCTGAATCGGAAGTCCCGCCCACTCGAAGCCCCGCCCACCGGGACGCACCGGGAGCTGCAGTTTGGAGCTGAGCCGGTAATCAAGCCAAACGCTCCTCCTGCAGCTGCGACTAAACTTTTCTCTTTGTTCCCGTGTGCACGGGTCCGACCCGACCCGGTCCGCTCGGCTCGGTCCGGTTCTGAAAGTTTGTGAGCAGAAGTTTGCGGAGCGGCGGAGCTCCGGGGATCCGCTCGGTTGGACCCGAAGGTTACATAAGAGCAGACATAAATCCTGAATGAGCTCCGTGTCCGGCGCCGCGCCGCTCCGCGCGTAAACGCGCCGCCGAGTTCAGATTGCAGCTGAAAAGCGAGTACGCACGGTTCTGACCCGGTTCTGACTGAGTGAAAATGAAAGTTTGGAGCAGGTTTTCCCCCGTGGATGCACGCTCGGAGTATTTTCCTGACTTTAGATTGTGGAGCGTGAAGCCGCGCGTCCTGACGCTGAATGGGATGGATGATCGTGTGAGCGGCGGAATGAAGCCAGCCTGCTGTAAATAAGACTCCCTGCTCCTCTCTCTGGATATAAAGTGACTGAAGAACGGTGATTTTTTTGTCTTTCATGAGCTTCGGTTCTGGTTCGCGAACAGCTGAACCGAAGAGACGCGGATGCTCGCCGCGCCGCCGCTCATGGCGCGCTCCGGGCGGCCGCCGCTGCTGCCACCGCCGCCGCTGCTCGGGCTGTTGCTGCTGCTGCGACTCTGCTGCGCCGTTACCGACGACCGGCTCATCTCGGACCGGTACGCGGTCTACTGGAACAGCACCAACCCCAGGTAAGACCCAACAAAGACCCGGACTGGCCCGTTAATCCGAACTCTGCACTCCCTGGAGGAACGGATTCGGATCATGATCTGAGGTCAAATTTGATCAGAAAACAGTTTTGGGAATCAACTTTAAATTGGAAAAGTTTCCTTAAATCAACCCAAATATAAATCGTTAAGTTCTGGAGAAATGAAACTGTGTGCTGCAGGGTCTTTGCAGTGCAGATAAAAACTCAAAATGCCTCCCAGATGTTAGAAACTGCAGCTTCAGCTCCAATTTTAAAGCCTCTGGTTCTGGTTGGCACCAGAAACCTGAACGGTTCTGATCCAACAGGTGAAATTTGTCCGTTTTTTACCTTTCAGCTCCATCTTGGACAAAATGTTGATAATTGATGTTGATGCAACTTGGAGAAAAACTTTCTCCCAAACGTTATAAATTCCCACTGAACAATTTAAATGTATTGCATAGAAAATTAATGAAGCATTTCTTTCTTTAAAAAATATTTGAAAAATCCATTTTTTTTCTCTTTCTCAATCTAGAAATTTAACCTTTGTTGCTGTTTTCAGTTCATAGCTTGATACATTTTGGTTCTGATCTGTTGGTTCCATATTTTCTTACTACTCTGGTTATGTTTGACCAAAATTTGCAGGGAAATCTGTAATCATTTGATATTAACTGATGTTGCTTACATTTTAACAGTTAATGTTTTTTTAATCTGTAATAAGGGAAAAATGGCTTCTCGCCGCAATGACCGGCTCAAGGTGACATCTTGTTTGGTCCAAAGATCTAGAATATTTGATTTATGGGAAAATGTGACCCAAAATAATGAACAAGAATCAAATAAATCAAACTTTTATGTATTTTTGTAATTAATAATGGCTCTTTAAAGGAAACCGTAGCCAGAGATTTTTTGGGTCAGTTAATGAACATTTTTTATACCAAAATATCAAATGTTTCCCATTTTCAGTGAAGGTTAGCGGTTTTTGTTTGGTTCTGAGTTGCTGGTTCAGCAGTAAATCTGAGGACGTCTTCGTGGTTTGTGGGAAATCGCAGTTAATTTTTCGGCAAGTCGACGTTGATTCGCTCGCATGTTTTGGCTACGTTCGTCAGTTCAGACTCCAGCTGTTTCTAACTGCTTCAGCACAACAAAATAGTTTCTTTGTTTGCCAAAAAACTCGTTAAATTGTCTGGAACACATCTGATTTTTGTGCGACCTCTGACCTTCACTTGTAAATTTACATTTCCTCTCTTTTTTTTGTGCGCCTAGCAGCAGAGTGTCGTCCGTTCTGATTGGCTCCTCAGCTGGCCAATAGGAGGCGGCGGTGTTTTGCGGATTACTGCAGGATTATAATGTGAAGGTGTTACTAAGGAAAAATTTTTTGATTTGAGATTTTTTTTTAGATTTTCAAAAAAACTTTTTTTTTTTTCAAAATAAAAGCACGATAATGAGCCCAACAGAAAGCAGGAGAGTAAAGTTTTATCTGGAGAGTTTCTGCTGCAGGAAAAGCAGTTACAGGCCGTTCTCGTAAAGAGTTGCAGTGTGTGTTGGAGTGTGTGTGTTGGAGTGTGTGTGGTCCTCCAGATGTGAGGTTCTGGGTTTCCAGCTGCCTGATCGTTTGTGTCCCTGCTGCGTTCCTGTAATAACAAGGCAGAAAAAACCATTTTTCTCACTGGAGAATTAATATATTTGCGTCCAGGGAAGCATCGGTTAATTTATCGCTAATGGAAGTTCATGAAACACCCAGAAAGGATTCCTCCTTTCCGCCGCTAATCTGCAGCAGGAAATCCGTTTTCTATTAAACGCCACACGGAAAATTTCAGGAGGGGAACCTGCTGCTCGTCGCCCCGCCGTGACGGTTCTGTGGTTCAGCCCGATTAGGTCTCGATTAGAGGGTTTAAACTGCCGTTCTGTAACCGGTTCTGCTCAGGGGCGATTGAGAGATCCATTTAGGTTTGCAGGAACTTTGGTGTTGGCGGGTCGTTTGGGCCGAGCGAACAGAAACGGGTTGGGTGTCGTTTCTACACCTCAGACGTCCTTAAATATTCACTTTTTTTTTTTTTTTTTACTTTTTTTCACACATAAAAATTGCTTAAGCTCTAATTTAATGGAAAATAAAATAACATTAAAAAGAAAATTTGACAGATTAATTACTGAAATGTTTTACTTTTTTATCTAACAAAATTGTTAAACCGTCCTTCATATTTTTACAGTTTGCTTTTGGATAGTTTATTAGTGTTACTTTACAAATGAACGTATTTTCAGACATTTTATGTAAAACGTGTTATTTTTCAGCTTTCTAAATGACGAATATTATTTTAAATGAAGAATATTAATTTTGGCACTAGCGGCTTTCATTGGCAGGAAACGGGGAAGACGTGCAGCAAACGTCTCAACGTTGGGAATCGAACCCAAAACGGCCGTGACTGTGATCTGTACGGCTACACCACACCAACTTATTTCCATTAGTTTCTAAATATTTTCATTAGATCATTTGGTGTGTATCAAAAACTTAAACGTCAAAACTGACAAACTCTCCTCCAATAGTTTAAAAATATTCGGTTTGCACAGAAAATTGATTTTAACGTCGGTCAACTGAACGATTCCAAACAAAATTTTAAATTGTTTTAAGTTAAATTCACTGAAATATTAAATCCTGTCCATTCTGATCCTGATTTGTGTTTCTTTAATCCATTTTGTAATTTTAGGATAAAATCTCCCAGATTATAATGGATCATATTTTGAATGTTTTTGAAAAACCTATAATTTAAAAAAAAAAAGATCTGAAATAACATGAGCAGAGAAAAACCAATCAACGAAATAATTTTATGAATTATAAAATGGTTGAAGGGCAAATTAATCCCGAAATAGGTTTGAATTTTGTCTCAATTAAATAAAACTCAATGTACCACGAATCCTACACATCCTGCTGAGCCACGTCTTTGTCTTCAACGGATTTCTGGATTTGAATGAAGGAGACCAACTGTCATGAAGTTAACCACAGAATAAAAACAAAATTTACCAATAAATTCAGGTGTTACAAATATAAACATGCAGAATCAGAAAATGGCAGAAATATAAAAATAATCGCCTTTACGTTAAGGGCAAATACTGTGAAGTTAGTGCCTTTTTAAGTTAAACTGGGTCAAAGGTCATTGTGCTTCACATGCAACAAAAAGACATTTTCTGACTCATACTTGACGTCAAACTTGGAAATTTGCTGTTTTAAGACATTTTTGGAAACTTGCGTATTTTTAATGAGTCCAGTTTGTGTTAGCAAGCACCTTTACGAAGGAAGCTCAACTGCAGGCTAAAAATTTGCCAATAAAAATCCAGGAATCAGGACGGGGTCAGCTGGTAGAGCTTCGCTTTCTTGACTCAAACTGTCAAAATAAGGCGCATGGATGGATGCGTCTATCCATGCGCATAAGAAGAATGGATAGCGTGCATCTTCAGAAAAGTGTCTTCAACCGCTAACTTTGAACTTTGAACTAGTTTGCATAAATAAAATGGCTTTTTCTCTTACCAAAAATTGTAATTTTAAATTTAGCTTAAAAACTAATCAAAAATATTGATTTCTGCAGCTCTAATTACAACAATGGCTACAGAGGTTGCTTGTTTTATTAATGCATTCATCTGTAATTCTTATGAAAACGTGATTTATATGATAAATTTGATGTTTCTACTTAAACATACTTTGACTTTGTTGTCCACTCCACTCATGTTTTAATTCTTCTGATCCTTTCGTCTCATTGTGATTGGCTGATTTTATTTATTTATTTTTTTCCTGACCTCGAAGCTGCTCATAGTTCTTCTTCTTTCTTTTTTGCCGTTGCAGCAGTAATATTTTTGTATTGGCAGATTTAGGTCTAAGTTGCCACTTTTCTCTCTTCATTCATAAAAAATCTGCTTCCATTCATAAAAACACAGACCTTATAACTTCTGCTCCAAACATTTTGGCTTGTAGCTGTGAAATATATCCAAAAACAACTCAAATTTCCCATAATTTTATCATAAAGTTGTTTTGGGAACGTCAAAAGGTGCATCTAAACGACATTGATCGTGTTTTAGCGGTCTGTAATGGCCGCTGCCTGGACTCGCTCTGTAATCTGATGCCTGTTCAGTTTGTGCTAATTGAATCTTTCTGACCTTGTTGTTGGTTTCATGTGAAGTGTAAATTTATTTATCTCGTTCTGAGCTGCCTCCTGACACTTTCAGATCTCGGCAGTCGGATTATATGAGGAATAATTAGAGGTTTATTAGGAAATAAAGACAGACGTCCGATAGTTTTAGCTGATGAGATCGAACGTAGAATGACTAAAAAATTGTAACGTACAAATGCTTCAAAAATTTGCATCCTTTTCTCCTGTTGTTCGTGTTTCACTAAACGTGCAAACCGTCCGCTTCACTTCTGATTTCTCTACTCATCCATATGCCTCCATTTTTCCATCCTCGCAGGTTCAGTCTCTTGCCCCCTTTTTTCTTTTAGGGATTCGATGTTCATCCAGGCATCAAAATGGCCCCCAGCTCTTTGGCTGAAGGGCTTCACCACCACAACTCGCCCCAACAATAAAGAGGTGCACAGTATGGCTGTAAAATGGAGGGAAACAGTCAAAAACTGACAGAATCTGGTTTAAGCGTTTATGATGAAAGACAATAATATATTGATATACTTCAGAATATTGATCCAGAGTTATCACTATGAAGTTAGATAATGGCGTTCTTTCTCGTTTAAGCTGTTGGACATCCAGTTTCCTGTATTTTCACACTGCAGATAATCTACTTCAGCATCTTTCTCTGATTTTAACATGTAAAACTAAATGAAAACTTTTATTCATGATGCACCAAAGCAGATTGGTCTCCTTTCCCGTCATCTCCAAGAGCTAATCACCAAATCAAAAACACAAAAAATTTGGATTTTCAGTTTACAATTTTGTATGAAAACCAGGAATTTCCAGTTACGAAACGTAAAGAAATTCTTAAATAAAGTGAGCATAAAGCTGGGGTCCCCATGTTAGATTTGGGACAGCATAGAGATCCACTGATCCGATATTGATCGCGATATCGAAATAATATAGGATATAGATATAACTTATTAATGTTTTTTTGTATGTCTGAGTGACTCTTTTTGAATGTTACTCCAGTCTCTGCCCTCAAATACTGTCAGGATTACAGATCTAAAAAACTAGAAGAATTATAGATTCTCCCTTTAAACGATGGATACATTTAATGGTGGATAAAACAAACATATAGTAACTTATTTTCAGAGATTTGTTTTATGTTAATTGTATTCAAGAGGAAGCCTGAAAAGCAGAAACTTGCAGACAATTTGGTTGTATTTATTTATTTTTTTAACAGACCTACATTTCCATTTTGTTTTTTGGTTTGGGACGTTATTAGGAGACACACGATCTAAGAAAACCAGAAGTTGGGATAGTTCAACGATTGCTTGATTGGCGGACCGCCATTTGTGACCAATAAACACAAATGGGATTATTTTTTTCTACCGTATTTTGTTCAACAAGTTTGCATTTTGTGTTTTTCTTGTGTAATTTTGACTAAATGTTAAAACAGAAGCCATCAATTGTAGTCAGATTTTTAATGTTTTTCTGTTTCTGTTCACAAGAGACTGTCCAATGTTTTATACCCATTAAAATAACTGAGTCTGAACAGAGAAATTGCGAGGAAAATGTGATGATTGTTTTGCATGGTTTTGAGTCAGAACCAGGCGAAGGAAGAAGCTGGGTTTAAAACTTTGTGTTATAAGCAAATATTTCTTGCAAAGCGTTTCTTGTATCCATTTAAATGTTTGAATCTGCTTCCAAATGTCGGAATCCAGCAAATGTTGGATTCCATGCTGTTCTCAGACACCCTTTCCTTTTTCAGTGACGTCTGTCAAAACAAAATCCTTCTTTTTTAAAACGTTAGAGACACAATAAGAAGTCTTTTCCCTCCTCCCCGATTCCACTCGGCTCAGGTTTAACGCTGTTCTCTGCAGGAGGGCCGGCTGCTTTCCCATCTGATTTTTATTTAAATGTTCCTGTAAGTAGCTGAGTGTCTGTCTGTGGTTTGTGTTTACTGTGTTTTCTATTTTAATCCAGTCTGATCTCATTTATTCTGTCACTGAGTCATTTCACTAATGTCAACATCTTTCTGGGAACAGAAAGAAAGTCAGAAACGCCTTAATTATAAAGAAATCAAAGTGGCACTTGATGAGTTTTAGTATCAAAAACTGTTTTCAGTCATAAAAATCCAGTGATTCAGAACCATATTGTCCACAAAAGGCCAGAAAATAATTAAACAGCATATATGGAAAGCTCTAGTAACAGATTTTCTCTGTTTAAAAGAATCTCTAAATAAAATAAATTATTTGCTTCAGATTACAAAAATCTAAAACGAGACAAAATTCCTAAAAATAAAAAAATTAAATATTTGACAATTTATTGTTAAAAAAAATCTGTCAAGCAATTTTTTAAAAATCAAAAATCTAACACCTAACGTGTTGTTAAAATATGTACAGAAATAGAAATGTGACGGATCTGATTGCCTTGTGTGAGAACTACTGTTTAGTCATACAATTAGCATTTTAAAACATCTGCATGAAATTTATTTTTTCACCAAACTTAAATAACAAACTTCCCCATATTGGCCGGTTTGGACCAGTTAGTCACTGGACAGAATGAAGAGTTGTTAACCCTGTTGTCTCATAAATCAGGAATTTGGGAGGCTTTTGAGGAAAAATGCCAAATTCTCTTTTTTCAGCTTTGAATCTAGCCATATAAAGCTTAAATGTGTTTTTTTCCACAGTGGATGGTTGGAAATAAGCAGCCAGGCTTTTTGCAGCATATTGGTAAGGTCGTGTGATGGAGTGTGAGAGTTCCCTGAAGGCATGCATAGAGCTCCCCCAGCGAGGTTGTGGTGGTTTATTATTTCGGTGGCAGCGTTTCTGGGTCCTGGGCGAAGCGTAGCGTAGTGTGCTGACAGCTGTGGCAGCAGATCCATGATGTGGAGCCTGCATGCGTGGCTGGACCTTCAGGAAACTGAGCCACAGATTCAGGGAATCCCATCAACGCAGCATTTAGCGGTGTGCCAAATAATCAATTTCCATAAAAATGGCGATTCGCGTTTACTGCGATATACAATAGATATAAAATGTCCCAAAATCAATTTTGAAAAAATAAAACAAATTTGTCGACTGCCGTCCTCCATTTCGTAAGTAAAACTTAGTTTTATCACAATACTATTTTGAGAACAATAAGTGACAATAATATTAACTATTTATTATTTCCTCTTTAAGTAATTGTACTGTTGCGACTGTGTGTCAGTAATTATTGTGCCACAAACACTGCTCTTAAAAAATATAAAAAAATATTCCCATTTCTAATACACTTCTTTAGGACACCAGTCATGTAAAGAAGTATGAATCTGAATTTAATTATATCTTTGAATTTATCTTTATTTGTTGATTGTCTTTTTTGAACAAACAGTGGAGAAATTTGTAAAACTATCAATGCCAACAATACGGACAGTTGTGGGGTTTAAACAACAGTAATAAGCTTCACTATGTTCAAGGTCCTGTTCAGAACAACTACAGGACAATTCAAATAAACCACACCAGCTGTTATGCTAGCTACCACATTAACTACTGCACTAGCTACCATGCTAGCTACTATGCTAGCACTATGCTAGCGCTACGCTAGCTATCACTACAAGAAAGTGACATAAAAAAGAAACGAAAGGAAAATTGGAAAAAGGAGAAGAAAGAATGAAAACGGAAGATATAAAAGTAAAAACAAACCATAAATATGACAAAGTTCAGTGGCATTAGCTCCCTATGCATCACATGTACCTATCTGACCTGTTTGTGACATCACTATGTCTTAGTGTTGCCTGTAGGTGTCGCCATTTCGGTGAAAAACCTTTCAGGTTAGATAATAAATCTAAAGGACGCATCGTAACACAAAAGACCTGATTCTTATTCTTAGCGATTCATAACATTTCAATTAACTTCGTGATTATCTCCACCCTCCCAGAGCTAAGAGAGAGCTGCTACCTGTCGTGACCTCGATGGTTTTCCAGCTTAGCGTAAAACCATCTGTTTTTGTCCCGCCTCCAGTCGAAACATGTAATGAGGTTTCAAAGCATTTCCTTTAGTTATTAAACTCCAAGTCGTTAATGAATGTCACGCTAATCAAATCCTCATGTTTGAGAATCATCAGCGTTCGTATAAACTTTATCTTCCACTCCTACGAGTTGCTGCCTGTTGAAATCGTCGCTGTTAAAGTTAAAGAAGAAATTAAATGTTCAGATCAATCAGTGTTTCTCTCCTGCAGATGTTTTTCCTCAGACTGAAGATCTTTGTGTTGGTTTCCTCCACCAGACTGGCTGTTCAGTCTGAGGTTAAATGAAACATTTTTTGGTTATGGCTCGACTCTGTCTCACTAAATAGAATTATGAGGAAGTAAAACGGTCCTCTGTTACCGCTGCGCCGCCTCCCTCAACCCAAAACCCCCAAAAATGTTAACTTCATTAAGGTTCCCTCAAAGCGGAGAGAGACCTCCAGAAAATGTCCTGAGGCCGCCGAAGGGATCCGGGCGAGAAGTTCCTGATGGATTCAATAAAACCAACGTGTGAGGCTGGAAAACACGAGTTCACGCTCAAACGAGTCACTGTTTCTGCACCGAAGGGACCGCAGAGTTTAACAACATACTGTAATAAAGGCAGTTTGATCTTCTTACATCTGAAATAAAATTGGAAAATGTATGCAGGAATTTAAGGTTAAACCTTGTAAGAATGCAAGAAAAATAACTCTTCATTACATTCAGACCTTAGCTGTTGTAGTGCATCGAAGGTCTTCGTCATCGTCTTCTCTCTGATTGGTCAGTTTAAATTTTCCCTCAACCAACCAGGTTAAAATGTAAAGGTGGGAGAGAAACTCTCATTTGGGAACTTAAAGGAATTGTATCGTGTAAAATCAACTTTTTTATAATGTTTTTCACTCATCTAAAACAATCCTGGAGTGTTGCTTTGATTCTTTCCTACATGTTTCAGAAATCCTATAATCTCCATGGCAACCATTCAGCTGTGCAAAACGCTCGGGTAGACCTAGCACCGCCTTCCAGACGCAGGCCCTCCCCCACTCAGCTCCTTCAGACTAGCCAGCAGCAATTAGCAAACACCTGATGGAGCTGCTGAGGTCATTATAGGAGCTGCTGCTCAGAGCAACGCTGGTAAAACGTTGTGAAAGGGTTAATAGAGAAGCCATGTTGTGACGACATCCTGAAGGCAGAGCTTCAGAAAGAGCAGGAGGTTTTAAAGAGACAGAGACCTAATTACAAAGTCAGATTTCTTAAGTCATATTTGATACGTGTAGCATTTTCATAACAACTGAAGGTAACATAAGTGGCTATAAAATGGTTTTATGTGCCTGGAAAACATGATACTGCCTCTTTAAGAGTCATACAGTGCGTGTAGTATTCATACCTGAGGAACTGTTTAATCTACAGGTGAGAGTTAGCATCACTGAAACCCAATGTTTATCATTTTGATATGAACTCACAGTTATGCATTTGCACAAAAATATGCAGGGATCCGTTGATTTTGTGGGAATTTCTGTGATCGCAGAATTGTGAATAACTGGAGGGACTGATTGTGATTTGGCATCTGGAGACTAGAGGGCCACTTGGAAAGCTACGGCGGGCCACATTTGGCCCATGGGCCATGAGTTTGACACATGTGGTTCCGATGATTGTTGATGCGAGGATTCAGGTGTTTTGTTGCAGGTCTCTCTGGTTTAGGCATATCTGTGTATTAGAATGGCGTAGTTAAAGACCAGACCCAAGGCTGAATCTGGAATCAGTGATAAATGATGCTCAGTTATCTTTTTTATTCAATCTGGCTGAGTTTGAGTTGTTTGATAAAGAAGATACGGACAAAAACTCGAGTCTCCAGATGTTCAAATTTAGTTGAGACGAAATCCCGAAGGAGGAAAAACAAAACGTTGTCAAACGTGAAGCGAATAATCCATCGTTCTCCTTCCACTCCACAGCGAAGCTCAATTTATGTCCCCAAATCCCAGTGAAATACAACACAGATGGTCTGAAATGTGGAAAAATAAAAAGGTTGAGCACTTTCACTGAGAGACTGTTTCATTTAATCATTTTTAATTTATGAAATACATTAATTTCAGAGAATAAAAAAGATTTAATTTGAGTTTAAAATCAGTAATAATGTATGAATAGTGATCTAAAGCAGGGGTAGTCCAAAGTGCGGCCCGGGGCCATTTGTGGCCCTCAACTCCAGTTTAAGAAAGATATGTTAGTGTTACTAAACTTTTATTTTTATGTCAGCAGAAAATTATTAGACATTATTTTCTTGCAATAGACAAAGTATTTGTTTTTACAGCCAAACTTTAATAATAAGTAAAACGACGTTTATCCAGAGATTTTTACTCAAAAGACGACTTTGCTGCATCAAAATCAGCTTTTCCATAATTTATTAAACTCAGCTAAATATAGCGATCGTTTTGAAAGAAATTCTGTTATTGTAACTGAATAAATTGTTTTTATACAGAAAATGTGCAAAATCTTTTAAAAATATTTTTTAAGTTTTGGATTTACAGAGAATAGAGAAAATTGGACAACCTTTTTTGTTTTTCTTGGAATATTTTTGACTCTGATTTTTTTTTTTTCCCCAGGTGACAAAAAATTTGGACACCCCTGATCTAAAGTTTTTAAATCTTGATGAGTGTTGATTGAGTTGTTGCCACTGATTTCTCTACTGTTTGTTGGTCGTTAATTGGTTAATTGTTTGTTAATCGTTTGTTAATATTTCGTCATGTCTGACTGGTTAGCAGCATGCTAACGCCCCTCAACCGCCTCTCCATCTGAAAACGACTCCAAGGTGATGTGGCTGTACTGGTTTCTGGAGTTTTTCTCCCAGTTTGGCCCCAGTTTGGTCTGCCTGCAGCTCCGCACCGCTGGAGGAGAAAATGGCGGCCGGTTTGGTTCAGGAAAAGAAAGCGGTAACGCATCACTGCAGCCGCCATTTTGTTAAGCCGGGGTCAGATTCCCCCCTCCTCTGAATGAAACTTCCCTGAAACTTTACTCTTTTTTATTTACTGTTTTAAAATCTTTTTTTTGGATTGCTCTAAAAATGAGCCCAAATTTCGGTTGAAGTTTAAGTCTATTTATTGTTTGTGTCGTTTTTTTCAGTCAAAATTAAAGAAAAAAATACATTTGTACTGAAAAAGGTGAACAATATTTAAACTCCTGTCATTGTGTGGACCGACGGTAGAAGCACAAGCTTCACTTTTTTATACTCAAAGCATCATAAAAATGAAAAACAATCTTTTGGCCCATAAAACATATTAAAGAAAAAAAACACAAAATATTAAAGTTTGATAAAAAATAAAAACGTTTTATGAAATTCAGTCTGTAGAAAAGAAAACGATTAAACCTCATAGCATTTGTTTAGCGAGGACGTTCATAATTTTTTTTATTTTAAAAATGAAAGACAATTTTTTACTCTTGAATTCCTGAATCTCTTTAACTGAAGTACGGTTGTTTTTAATATTCGTCCTAATCTTTAACTATTTTTAGTAAATAATTTTCACTGTTTTCTTTATTTTGAGCTGCTTCTGTTTGAACCTTGGAAGGAGTTTATAGTAACCGGTTAATCATAAAGTTTTAAAGTGTCAGACGCAGATATAATTCACCTTCTGGTGTTTTGTTTGTTTCATACGAGTTTATCCAGATCTCCTCAGTAATTCTTGTATGGAAGTAATTTCAACATTTTCATATTTTTTTGTCTTGAAGGTTGGAGTAACATGTCGGAGATCCTGAATTTGAATCCGAGTTAATAAAAAGAAGTGATAAATCGTGGAAGAGTGGCACAGTTTGTGCGTAAATGAGCGGTTGTTTGGGTTATTGAAGCACGTTTAGCTCTTCATTACAACCTCGTAATTCTCGGCAGGCTTTATCGCCTCTGTCATCTGGATCCAGAAAGGAAACCGAGACGAGTCGGTCCCAGAGAGACGCGGCGGAGTGAAACACATGTGGGCTGTTAATTATGTCGCTGCTGCTGCTCTAATAAGACGTTTTCTTCGTGACGGAGCTGAAAATGGCCGAGCGCTCGCTTAGTCTCCCAGCTCATTCAGTTCCACCAGGAAGTGTTGCAGTATGGAGGACAAAAGCTGACATAATTAGCAATAAAAGCAGAAATATACTTATTTTTTCTTTTTCTTGCATATGTATTTTTGATGATACATGCATATTTTGACAAATGTATAAGGAAAAGGAAAAATAAGGTAGATTTCTTGACAAAAACGCATGTAAGGAAAAACAATATATATATATCTCTGCTTTTATTTTCAATTTTGTCAGTTTTGGTCCTCCATATTTCAGCTCTGATTTATTATTTTAAAAAATCCTGGGTTTTTTTCTAACATTTCTTCATGTAAATTTGCTTTTTCACCTTTTTATTATGACTTTTGGAAATGCTTCAGATTTTTAATAGCAAACCTTAAAGTGAATTTAAAAATGAAAATAAATTTTTCCAAGGTTAGATGCAGTTATTAGTCCTAATGGATGATCACTGTCACTTACATTAAATCCCAGGCTGGCAGGTGTCTGTGTGGTTTTAAGATGGAACCACTTCAAGCTGCTGAATTACTTTCTGTCCTCCTGTTCCTGTGGTTTCAGTCTGTTTTAGGATACAAATAGAGATTTCTGCTAATTTACTGCATAAAATAAACCTTCAACACCTCCTGCTTTCAGGCAGATGCACATTGAGGATTTTATCTGCTTTTATTTCATAGCAGTAATGTTAGAAGTCGAGCCGAGTTTTGCCTTCACTTTGCCCGTTTTTCCAACACGCCGTCCTTCAAAGTGACGACAAAGTGAAGCACCGTTAACCACGCAAACAAAATATTTTCTGTCAATGTCTTAAACCTGATCCTAACCAGAACCATGACCTTTAACCCCAACTGTGAACACGACTTTCTTTTTGTCGACGACGTTGAATTTAAAGCTGGAAGCCGAACACAACATCCATCATCCGTTGTCATCAAACGGTGATCAAGAGAGACCAGTAAACCTGAAAGTCATATTTTTGGTGTTGGTTAGGAAGCCGGAGTCTCCAGAAAACATGCAAGACCCCAGGCCAGGACGCGGCTACCGACTAGAAGTTTATTTCTATCACACATTTCAGCAACCAGGCCGTTCGAAACAGCAGGTATTAAACAGCAATAGATATTACATTGGCTCAAAAACCATCATCAAGCAAATATATATCATATATATTGACCAATTCTCCAGTTTTTATGGTTCAGAATAAACTCTAACCAGCTTTGATTTTCATCTAGAGCTAAAGGAACTCAGTGTTTCGGCTGTTTTGGAGTTTTTTGGAGGTTTCTTCCAGATTTGTGAAGCATAGAAGCTGAATGCTGCTCCTCTGTGTTTGGTTCTGGATGCAGAGCAGAACCAGAACCAGATGTCTATTATCTATAAACTGATGATAAAACTTGAGGGATTGATTAATGTGATTTAGCAGTATAAAGATAAAAACTGCTTTAATTGACAAAATAATATTTAAACATTTATTTCCGTGAAAACGCCTCCATGTTTAAGAAGTTTACTGAAATGTCATTGACTCCAGTAGATTCCTGATTTTCTTCATTTCATCATAACTTGAAGTCATTAATTGTCTCTTATTCCTTGTTTAAACAGAAACTTCTAATAAATCGTAATTTGCTCCAAACCAGGTGATCAGATTTAACTGAAGTGCATTTAAAGGCGTTTCTTTCGACTTGTTTGGAAACAGCAGTGATGTGATGTAACGACGTGTAACAGAAGCAAAGTTTGCTTTCACTGGAGAGTTTTAAGCCTACAGAAAACGCCAGTTAACACGTTTTCATCTCCTGGTTTGCACTGAGTAAACTGTGAGGGAGTCAACATGGTTTCTATGACAAAAGTAGAAGTTCGGGAAGATAAAACCATTCCACTGTCCTGATCGTGGAGGACAGTAAAGATCTGAGTCAGGAAGTCTTTGAACCATTTCCTGTCACACGGCGGCGTCCATGTTGGTTCAGAACACATTGGTGTTTATAGAGTCACTACAAAGAAAGTACACCCCAAAGAAAGTACACCCCAAAGAAAGTACACCCCGTCTAATTGTAGGTAAAAATGATCCAGGTTTTAAAATGGTGTGAATTTAACCCAAAGTGTCTTTAATAGTGCTACAACTAACAGTTATTTTAATAATCTATTGATACACAGTTCATCTATTGATTATTCGTGTATTCTAACGATTAATTTGATTTTCAGAAATGGGCTCATTCTGCAGAATTTCCATTAAGCCTTTTTAATACAATACTAGAAATACTTTGAAAGATGCAGATAAAAAATTTAAATCCTTTTAAAATCCCAAAATAAAAATAACACTGCCTAAAATTCAATAACATCGTTATTCCTTCTGTGAACGTGAAGAGGTTGCTCAGAGGTTTGGGTGGTTTGACTCGGAGCAGAGAGATGGAGCAGATGATCAGCTTTGGTTCCCAATAAAACTCTGGACTCTGGTTCATCAAGTTAAGCTGAGTTAGTCAGAAACCTGATCATGATCCGTTTGTGGAGACGTGAAGAACAGGCAGCGGAGTCGAACCTCTAAAAACCTTCAAATCAACTTTATTTCCTTTCATTTGTCAAGTTTCCTCATGTCTGCTGTCACAAGCCAGAGATCCTCCCTCAGGACCTGCTGACACTAATGCTGATATTTTGCAAAACGCAGATTTTCTGCTGCGCTTGGATAACTTGGCTTTCCATTGTGTGGACTGTTGGAACCTCTGAGCTACCTGGACATCTGGAGAAAATTAAAAACTGATACAGGGACCAATTTCACACTCACTCAGTGTTGCTTCTGCAAAGAAACCACAACTTTAGGACCATATTTATGGCTTTTTCCACGTCCCACACTTTGTCCTGACTTTGTTTCCATTAAACTTCGATTGTAGCAGGAAAAAGTTGATGGATGAGAGCAAAGGATAAATGATGGTAAAGGAAATGGTTATGAATTCTTCAGAAAACACTTTAGCCAAGCCCGCTTTGAGTTTTTCACTTTAATGGTTGTTACAGATGCTGATTTCTTTCAAAAGAGGAGGAAATAATAAATGTTTAAAACGGTAACCTGAACCGTGGAGTTGGATGTTTTCCTGGTTCAACAGTCTGTGGTGTGTTGGTTCGTTACCAGACCTGTAAGGTTTAAATCAGCTGAGCAGAGACGCCTCTGGCCTACAGCATCGCGTTGGTCCAGATGTCCGTCCTGCAGTGACAGGAATCCTTCGTGTTTCTTATCGACACATTGCAGCGTGACGTCACGCCTGATGCATGACAGAAAATGACGCAGTGCTGATCGTCAACTCTGCAGCAACTTCATGACAAGGTCAGGAAAAGGTTTTGGGGAGAGGGAAGTATTCCTTAAATGTGATGAAAAGGTTTGATTATTTCACTTATAACATTATAAAAACCTTCAGTGGGACCAGAGCTGTTTAAGAATCAGCACTGGTTCTTAAACACTGCTATTATTTATTATTAATAAGAAATGATTTAAAACGAGCTGAAAAGTTACTTTTAAGATATTTGTGTGATAAATTAGACCAAATACTTTGTTTTTTCAGTGTATATATTGTAACTTTGCGTTTACCGCCTCCATTTCATGATTGTACTTTTCGTCGTGTTTGATCCTAAATGCTTCCATTTGATCATTTGTTGCTGTTGCACCTGAACATTGATTACGTTTCTGATCTGATTTGTTAATTCTGGTGTTTTTGTGGATCTGCTTGTTGAAACTTTGTCTGAATAATCTCTGCTTTCCCAGCAGTTGGTTTTTGCGTGGATGTGATTTTTTCCTCGCGTTTCCGTCTGACTCTTATTGTTCTGCAGAAACAAACAAAGAAAACCAAATAATTATCACTGTTGTTCCTGGAAATCCTCCACCTCGTCTCAGATAAGCGTGGCGTTCTGTCAGCCGTGATGGGCGCTCTGCAGATCATCCAGGCAGCAGGAAACGCTCCTCTTTCTTCTCTCCCCCCTCCCCCACCTCTTTCCTGTTGGCTGCATGGACCAATGGCGTGGCGGCGCGGCGTCGGGGGGAGAGGTTTCTGTCAGAGCCGCTCCTCCAGTTATTTTTACATTCTCTCCTCCTCGTGTCTCAGCACTTCATCATGCTTTCTGCTCCCTGCTCATACATTTTAATGTCTGACCCACATTTCACTAGATACACACACACACACAGAAACGCCGGGGAAACTTTGAAGTCTTGGCTCAAGCACACAGAGGTGGAGGGAGGAGGGTGAAAAGCTGCAACCTTTCACTGTTTTCTGATGAAATTTGCCCTGAGAAGCATCAGAAGCAGCAAAGCGGGTCACATCAGGAGACGAGATTTTCACTTGTCTTGTTTGTCTGAGCTGCAGAAATGCAGCTACAAATCAGTGTAAAAACAAACAAAAAAACTACAATCCCCAGCAGAGCGTCTCAGTTTCATCTGTGTCCAGAACGACCGGGTCTAGAGATTCCCAAAGCGTCCAGAAACAACGAGCCGAAGACCTGAGATTATTTCCAAATAAGCATTTTAAAGTGTTTTTTATGGGGCGCTTTAGAACAAAAACTGCAGGGATTAAAGCAGGCAGCATGACCGAAATCAGTCTTTCATCAAATGGAGGCGTGATTTTATTTTTTCCTCGTAAGTCAGCAACACCTGAAGCAATCTTTAAAATCCTCAAAAATATATAGTTTTTCTATTGATACATTATTGGTCAGGCACAGAAAAAGCATCCATCAGGTGCAGCTTCTGCAAACAGAAATGTTTCACTTTTACTTGATTTTCTCATATTGTTGCAGAGATACTGACTGACTGGATGAAAGAAAATGTAAATATTTATATAAAAACATTAAATGATGAAATAATTCAGGTCACAGAAAACGTAAGATCAGCAGGTTTTCGCCTGAAAGCTTCATTTCCATCAGGTTCAGGTTCCAGTTTAAAAACATTTTTGGTTTTAATCCAGAGATTAATCGTAATAATTTAATGATTTCATCTTGACCTCCATTATTTTTATTTTTACCTCTAACCTGCCTCTTTCTGTGTTTCTGCATCCATTAGTGTCACTTAATATGCATTTATCGTACATAAAATGCCCCATATGTTAGTATTAATTCTTTTTAAATTGACGTAAAATGAAAAGAAACGTCAAAGCGGAGGATGAAGAATTCAGCGTCTGTTTTAGTTCCTCTGATTCACGAGCAAACGCAGAGCTGTGTTGGAAAGATTTTTAAACATTCATCAGAAAACAAATTAAGAACCTTAAGAGTGATTAATGTAGAAGAAGAATTAAATAAATTCAATATTCAGCTCAAACTGCTCTGAGTTTTCAGTTGGATTTAAAATAAAATCAGAGATTTGATCAATGAGTTTTAGTTCATCTCATTTTGCCTATTGTTTTATTGTGTGTGTGTGTGTGTGTGTGTGTGTGTGTGTGTTGGAGCTTGGAGCTGCATTTCAAAGATAAAAATAAATTTTTATTGATCACTTTGTTAGATGATTTTACGGATGAGCGGCGACATTTAGAAAAACCCCGAAGCCAAAAACCAGAGATTATAAATCCTGTTTGTTTTACAGGTTTTTTTTATTTTTGTGTGTTTTCTAATAATTCACACATAATCACTCGACTTTTTAAATATTCTTGAATTTTAAATATGAATTTAATTTCTCAGAAAAATGATCTAAACGTTGGTCATTCTGGAGATTTTTATTTTAAATTAAAAATATGATTAAAATGTTCTGGAGGGATTCAGTCAGCGATGGTCGCAGCTGCAGGAAGTTGAAGGCGTTGCGTCATAATTTGAGTGACATAAACCTCCTAATGGATGGACTGTTGGCAGATTATGATGATTAAAAGATTAATTAAAATAAAAACAGAAGAAAGGAGAAGGTTCATAACTTTGAACTAAATCTGCTGCGTTTTCACCGAATCTCCTTACTGGACGCAGACATTCGTTCTGAAAGCTTTTAGAGAAAATACAAACGGTCAAATTCTTGATGGGCCTTTTTGCATTGATTATTGATTTCATGGTCTAGCATAAACACCATGTTGGTGCAGCGCTTTAGCGTTAGCGGACTGGTGTTTATGAGTACTTCCAGGTTAGCGCAGCTAATTTTGTAGCTAGCAATGCTAGTTTGTAGAGATCTTAATTCGAGTTTATGGGTTTTTATACGTTTTTCAAATCAGAAGAGAATCATTTTCCGCCATGTTTTCATTCATAGACGTTCTCCGAGTGGTGCATGATGGGATACGGTGAAGGGCTCTGAGTGTCTTTGTTGTTGGACATCCTGGGATGAGATGCGTCCATGTGACGAGTAAACCGACACCGCGCTGCATACGGGCGGCGCTGCCGTCGTCTGTAGGTTTCCCTTCCACGCTGTGGCCTGATTGGTCCGCTGGGTCCCTCAGCCCGGACCCAGCGGCGGTTCCTGGAGCTCGCAGCAGATGGTGACTTCTGACCTTCTGGGCAGCCCTGAGAGCTGAAGAAGGGAAAGAAAAGCAGAGTAACGTTACATGTGAGATCTCGGAGGATCTGGGAGAGCCAGCGCTGTCAGTCACAGGCTCCCTGAAAGGTTGTCTTCAAGGTTTGTTTTCCTTTTTGGGGGAGTTGAAGGTATTTCTGAAGCTGTCTAAGCTTACTGCTGAACTAACAACTGTCAGACTGGGGAGGAAAACCTTTTATTCCTCCTCAAGTCTGTTTCTAATCAATTCAAAATGTTCCCAGCTCTTAAATAGTAGCAGCTGATCAACTCAAATAAGCGATATGGATTTGATATCTCCATCTGGTTTGGACCTCATGCAGAATCGTCTGCTGGGTTTCAATGGCAAAGATCGTTTAGTTTAGAGCATTTAGCTTCAGTTAGGGCTGGACAGTAAATCTATCACAATAGATATGTGATCAATATCAACACAAATAAATCTGATCAATATTCAATATATAGAATATTCACTGAACTAGGTTGGTGGTTTTCAACAACCTCACTCACTCTTTGGTTACCTAGCAACGGCCTGCAGTTCCCAGGTCCCCCAACTTTGGTTACCTAGCAACGGCCTGCAGTTCCCAGGTCCCCCAACTTTGGTTACCTAGCAACGGCCTGTTAAGTAACTGTTCCTCATAACTGCTTAAAAATAAAAAATGGCGTCGAGTAAAAACTGGATAAAACAGGAAATGTCACGCCAGCAGTTTGGCGATATTTCAGAGATTTAAAACCAAAATCTAATCAATAATTATTGATAAATTCATATGAAACGCTTGTATAGTGATGCGTTTTTCAGCTGCAGCTTCAATCAAAGCAAATTATTATTATTATTATTATTCAGGTCCAACATCCTCCACTGAAGAAATGAGAAAAAAATCAAACTTTTAATCTGACAACATTTTTTCAGTACTGATTAGGGCTGACTAAATTAATTTGATCAATTAATCAAAGTTTGATGTTTTAAAGAATCATCTTTTAGAATTGGAGCGATTTAAAGAAGTGGATCTGTGTTACATCATATCTGTTCCCCAGGAAACATGAAGCCATTTATAACTAATTAAAAACTTCTACACAGACACAGAGATTTCAGGAATTAATTACAAAAATGTTGGATTTATTATTCCAGTGATTTTTGTGAAAATCAGTTGCTCCTTAAAGCTGCAGTATGTAACTTTTATCATTTTTATTTTTTTGCATACTTGTTGAAGCTGTCACCACATCGTGACATTAAATGAGACGCAAAAAGATTCGAGCTCTTCCACCTTCTCCCAATGCCAAATAGAAACAACCAATCAGAGCCAGGAGGCGGGTCTTAGTGCTGTCAATCACTTCTCACTACAGCTAGAATAGCCTGTTGTGAAAGGTTATGCTAGCTGCAGCTAGATTGACCTTTTCACAGATTATCTGTCTCATAGCAAAGTGTCAAAACATTGATAGTTTTAACAAATATGTAAAAATCATATTATTTTTTAATAAAAGTTACATACTGCAGCTTCAGTGTTCCTAATTCTTACATCACTGAATACAAAAAACTTAAGTTAAATGTGAGGTTATATTTCCACATATTTGGGACTTTAAGTATTAAAAGGAATTGAATGAAAAGTCCTGAAGTGTCTACATAAAAACTACAGGAAGGAACATTTTCTGATTTATAATCGTGGTGTGAAACGGAGCCTGAGAGACAGCAGGCGACTGACAGCATCTGTGTCCAACGCCGGCGCTGAATGTGTCTCAGCTTCCCCAGCATTCAGCCTGACAACCTGTCGCTGCGTTTAAAGTTTGTCTGGGTCCACAAGCCGCCTCCTGAGAGCCGCACACGTGTGTGCAGCGCATGATGTGACTCACAAACACCCACATCAGCTGTTTTATATGCACGGTTTCGTTCTGATGCTCCTAAATGTGCCGTCAGCTGTCCTGTTTCATCTGCTGCTGCTGGCAGGAGCAGCTCACGTCCTCATGTCAACTCAAATTCCCGTAAAATGATGAATTTCCTCAAAACGTGACCAAATCTGAGCCAGAATTATTAATAAAGCACAAAACAAGAAGCCAAACAAATGTTAGACATGGAGCCAGGACTGGAGATGTAAAATGAAACTAAAACATTAATAAAGGAACTTTTACACGCTGCTTGTTTTTTAAATTAAAGCTCAGGAATGATGAAAATCGTCTCCATAAACAGTGGAAAAAGAAAATGTCTGAGGATTGAGCCATGTGGAGCCCCACAGGAACGGATAAAATGATTTTAATTTGTTTTGGAGCCTCTGACTCTGGTGTAGATGGACACAGAGCTGCAGAACCGATGTGGACCTAAAGCTTCACCACACCTGTCTGATCAGGACCAGAACTTTCTGCTGATTCTCAGTCGAGTTTTAATGAAAACAAAACAAAGTTAATTTTCCTCATAAATCTAATATTTACCCACCAGGCTGTGGTTCCTTTGGACTGATGGAGGCTTAAAGTTTTCCAGTAAAGCAGACGCTCGCTCGCTCTGGCGTGCACAGGTGGGATCTTTTTACCTGCCTTATCCCTCTGTGGGATCCAGAGAAACTTCCGGCATCAGGGATTGGTCCTAATGGATTAGGAACTCCTGCTAATCCAGCCTGATCAGTTTATATCTGCCCAATTAGAGCTGAAAGTGCGTCCAGGTGTTATCGGAGTGCCGGCCGGCCGCGGCAGCTTGTTTATTGTGTGTGTTGGGGTTTAAAGAGGATTAGCCTGCTGCTCAGGTGTTCCTCTAACAGGATTAGCGAGTCCTCTGAGCGCTCGCGGCGCCGCTAATCCGAATTATCGCTTTCTGAAAACAAAAGGTGGCGTTTGTGGACGCAGCCGGGCGCGGCGGGGTTGACTCCGCCCCCTTTAACCCTTTCCTGTCCCGACTGGAGGCGATCCGCAGGTGAATCGGGCTCCTCCCGGACCCGCTGCACTGGTCTCCATGGAAACATCAAGTCCCGACCCGAACGCAGCCGCGTTTAACCTTTCACCTCTGAGGAAGGCCGCTTCCTGCCTGCAGGATGCAAACGTCCTGCGCTCTGGATCCGCCTTTTCTTCAAAGTTTTCTCTAAATTTAATCCTCTTAGTTTTTTTCTTAACCTAAAATTTTCATACACTATTGAAAGGAAATCCTTCAAAATACCTGAATTTCAATTAGATTCACAATATGTTTGATTAAAAGCCTAAATTTTGAAAAACTGTATCTACAGTTGAAACCAGATAAAGATGAAAAAAATAGACTTTTTTTCTCACTTTCTGATTTTAATCAGACTAAACTTTCCTTGTTTTAGCTCAGTTAGAATTACCAAAATGATTTCTGTTTGCTAAATTACAGAAAACTTTGTAAGAGTTTTCAATTTTTTTTATAACTTTCTTATAGTTTTTAAGCATTTAAGGAATGTTATTTACCTTAAGATTTGTTTGGATTGTTTCAGTGTAATAAAATGTATTATTCCTAATATCTTAATGACTTTCTGATCATCGTATATTTTATACATTAAACAAATTAAATATTTGTTTTGTTTTTAGTGTTTTGCTCTCGTTGGGTAAAACATCATTAGTTGATTTTAATGCAGCTGTAGAATGTGGAATACATCACAAAATATTAGTAACAAATAATATAGTGAATTAAAACTGCTGTTTAGTCCATTTGTGTGGTTTTTATCTCCAAAGCAGTGCTTGAATTTCACTGTGGGGAAAATTTTGCATTAAATTAGATCAACAACCTTTAAGTAACATTAATCCTTTCTAAAACCTGGATCGCCTTCATTCAGGTAAACGTTTCCCTGCTAAAATTTCCTGAAATGAAAGTGCTGATGCCGCGTTAAAATGAGCAGAAATCCTCCATAATGAGGAGGAAAAAGAATCGCAGTCGAACTAATCCTCTAAATGCTGCTGAATCAGCGATAATTCCCAGTTTGAATTAAATTGGCCTCATTTCTTTAATTTGAGTTTTAGAGGCTGCGGAGGAAGAGACGGAGCAGGTTTCACTCTGCGCTCTGCTGACGGTCGACATTGATGTGAAGGTGGATTCTTAACGAGGGGCGTTTGATTTCTGCCTGGTGACAGCCCAGCAGGGCGGGTGGAGTGAAGGAGGCTGGAGGGGGACAAGTTTTTTGTTTCAGTTTTTATTTTATTTTCTGAAGCAAAGTTGCTCTTCATCTCTCTTTGAAGCGCCCACCATCCTCTTCCTCCGGCTCCAGCGGCCCCTGAAGGTTAATTAATGTCCTTGAGCCTCCGACCTCTCCTTCTTTTTCTCCTTCTTCTCCTCCTTTTTCTTCTTCTTCTTGTCCTCCATGTTGCATGCCGAGACGTTCTGGTTTTAATTAGAGCGGAGATGATTTCAGACTGGTCCAGGCCTGCTGGTTTGCTGGTTTCAGGGCGTCCATGTTGGGAGCAGATGGGAAATGTCACAAGATAAATTTTCTCTGTGACTAATTTACTTTCGTGATCATAAGTTATCAGAAGGAAGTTCAGACGTATTTAAACGTCTGAGGGGAAAACTTTACCTTCCTGGAAATGCTTTTCTTCTTGTTTGGCATCTAAAGAGAAACTGAGCGTTGACAAATTTATTTGGTACTCCTGCTTTGTTTTAGCTGAAGGCGACCTGCAGGTATTGGCAACATTTTTAATTCAAAAAACTGCTAAATAACTTGAGCTCAACAACAAAGATATTGTTTTTAATCTGTTCAGGCTTTTCAACCAGAGCTGAACTATAAAAAAACAAAAACAATATATATATGTTGATCAACATCAAAGCAGTTTCAGGTTCCTCCAACTTTGGTTGCCTAGCAACAGGAAGTTCAGTAACTTGCACAGCAGCAGTTTCAAGTTTCACGCCTGAGCCTCGTCACTCTCTTCAAAATAAAAAACAATGTTGAGCAGTGAAAACTGTATAAAACAGGAAAAGGTTTTATACACTAGTTTCAGATATGTAGAACAAAACTAATCAATAATTATCAGTATTGACTGATTTAATCATTCATTAAACTCCTTTAGATGTGGCTGCAGACGCCGACATTAGCGTTAGCAACATGTTTAGCATTGAGATGCTGTTAGGCTGGAGCTTCGCTGATGAGACAACCAAGATTATTATAAACTAAAACTAACGAAATAAAACACTTTTGTCTACTGAAATAAAAAAATCAGCAATTCATGGTGAAAAACTATAACTAACTGGAATGACATCTTGCATTTATAAAGCTAATTGGAACATACTGAACTGTAGATATATTTCATTTTCGTGTTTGTGAATATATTTATTTCCCTTTTAAACTGATGAGAAGTTTATTTTATTTTTTACCACACAAGCAGTTTACGTCAAATATGGCACTCCATAAACCCTCCTGATGGCTTCGCTATGCTAATCCACAACAAGCAAATGTTGGAGAAAACTCCACTCAGTTGGTTGTTAAACAATTAAGTACAGTTTTTGAAAATGGTATTTTCTGTTGAGTATTTATGATCAAATCAATGTTTACATGATCACAACACAATACCTTGACCTTTTTGAATTTTGCACCTAAACATTAACCAAAGGATGAAAAAGCTAATGAAGACTAAACTAAACCCGTTTTAGAGGCAGAAATTAAACCCGATGAGAGGCGGCTTCATTTTCTAACTCTGTTTATTGCGACTGTCACGTGTGCGTCAGATTTACAGGAGTACCAGAAACACAACACTAAGGTTCCCCTTCCGATTGTCTCAAAATTTAGCACATTTAAACTTGATGTAATTAATTAATTGTAACACATTAATAATGGTGAATTTTACAAGTATTTACTATAAGAAATGTTTTTTTGAAAGCCAATGAGATGAACTGAAATTAATTTCTACTGTCAGATTTTAGAGCAAAATCAATTATTTTTTTTTATAAAGGAAAATACTACTTTATTGAACTAGGCCAGCTGATGATTAAAAGCCTTTGGTGTCCTTCAGTTCTGGATGTTTTATTCACATATTGCATAAAACCAGCTAAAATTACCTTTCGTATTGCCTTTTTAAACATCTATTTGCTTTTTAATAACCACATGTGGTCTGAAGCTGCATGTTGAATAATATTTAGCTGCATAATAACATATTTTATTTGAAAACATTTCAAAACACTCAGACACTGTAAAAACGAGATGAAATTCAAAATAAGAACAATAAGCCATCAAACCAGCAGCAACTGGGATAAATAAAACATGACTGGAAATATGCAGATTTAAAAAAACGAGTTTTGAGATGTTTTTTTAAACAATAATCACATCATTAATCAATAATCACATCATTACTTCTTCAGAGAACAAAAATAAATCTGATGCTGCACTTTTTAAGAATCAGCCTAAAGCCTCTAGTTGTGAAGATCATGACCGACAGTTTCTATCTAAATTATTCAAACCCCACTGGAAATTTATTTTCTGCTGTTTATTCACCTAAATTCCTCTGTAAATGTTTAAAAAAGCCAACATTGGACAGATTTAACCAAATTTCAACACTGAATGTTCCTCCCAAAATTATTACTGCAGTCCTAAAATGTTTGGATCGGGTTGTAAAGAAGAAGCAGGAAGAAGCAGAGTTCACGTTTAACGTGAAAGGAAAAATTACTGCTCCACCTAGTGGCAGGAAGAGGAAGTGGTCAGTGGAAAGAACCTGGAAGTCCTGGAACTATAATCCCAATGTTCACCAAGCCTGGAAGATTTCAGGGCGGCCATTATCCGACCGTAACCAGATGCAAAATCTCTGCTGGGATTTGACAGTAAATCCCAGAATATTACAGAAATAGTCTTTTACCAATGAGAAGTGGTAAAAGCTGCTGCGTGGCTGTGAATCCCATTTGCAGCCAGTCAGAAACCCTAAAGTCGACTTTATTACCCTACAGATACTTTTCATGCAGGGGATGAGTAATTCTCAGACGGCAGCATTTATTAAAAAGTGGCGAAAGCACTTACAGTGTTAAATATTGATCTGTTTAAATGATTTTTATTTAGTTTTTCATTTTGCAAACAGCTGCTTATTTGTAAATGTTTCCAATTAATCTAATTTTCTGTTGGGATTTAATGATTTTGGTTTCTAAAGGTTTTGGTGGGAAACCTGGGTTGTGCGTCTACCGATAATTAAACCTCTGCTCTCCTCTTGACTTGGTCTGGGGGATAATTGTTTTCTCTGCTAATATTAATAGTCTTGGTTAGGCTTGTTGCAATAAATTAATTAATTGCGTGCTTTATTGGTTTTCTACCAAAAACCAGATGATAAAAGTGTTTTGGTCTCAAATTGCAGACACTTCATGATTTAATTTTATTTATTGTTTTTGTTTATTTTGGATATTTAAATGTCTTTCAGTTCCAGTGTTAAATGTTTGTTAGAATTTAAAGTTTATTGGTTTTTGAGAATGTGTCCTGGTATTATTATGCCATTGTGGTGCTTGGAAATGGTTTCAAAACGACAATATTATCGTTTATTGCTTGGTAAGATTATTAGTTTTTGCAGTGATGAATTTTACTCCCAAGGCAACTACAACATGGATTCTCGGTACTGGATGCTGCTGTTGGTCATTAAATAAAAAATATAAAGAGAAAAAGTAAGGAGTCGGCGCGCCTGTCAGGACTGTTGGTGCGTTGCTGGTCTGACCTCCAGTTTTTCGTGTTTAAAGCGTGAGTTAACCCCTCTGTGCTTGGCCACATAGCAGCGAGTTAACGGTGGAAAACAGCAGAAAAACAGCTGCTGACTCAGCTGCCTGCATCACGAGCTGCTCTGACCGCGCCATAAAACATAATGTGAAATGATTGCGTTTTAAATCTGCCCTGCGAAACCAAGCGATCCACCAGACGCACACATTCTCACTCTGAATTAAAGCTGTTTTTACCCCGTTTAGGTCGGAATGGAGGGTATTAAAACACACACAATGTCTTGTACTCATTGTCGTTTGGGTTTCTCCCAAAATTTCCTCTGTTGTGGTTTTTGATCTTTCTCCAGAATCACGGGTGGTTTTCTTCATGAAACAGCATAATTGAGCCTCACAGCAGACTTCTGTCATCAAACGAGTTATGCTGGTTTTGTCAGATGAGGTCATGATAATATAATTAATATTTTATATCCACTCCTGACAAGCTGCTCTGAGTTGCAGTTTCATCTTCTTGGTGAATGAGAAGAGCCCTGAGGAGAATCCAGCTGGGATCGTCGGCGTAAACAGGAAGATCCCGTTCTCTCAGCAGCTTCACCTCAGAGGATCCTTTCAGAATAATTTTATTACATCTCCACAGATGTTCCAGGTGTTCCAGGCGTCTTTATTCTCAGCTGTATTTCTTTTCATTTGTTCAGCTCTGAGTAACGGGGAGAAGCTGAAAATGGAAAACTGAGAGCTCGGTTCTCTGAACGATCACCGTCTGAAAGTGAACCTGTTCAGGTATTTCTCTGATTTGTCCTTCAGTCCATGTGGTTCTCATTGGTTTGGATGGCTCTGCTCTGTCAATCCAGCTGGTGTTGATTGTTTTAGTTGGTCCCGTCTGTAAATTCATGGTTTTGGTTGGTTTATTTGGTCGTTCCCACGAACCCAGATGGTTCCTATTGGTTTGATTACAAATGTCCTTTTAGCCAAATAGTTCTGATTGGTTTCCGTGGTCATGTTTACAAATCATAATGCCACCATTTGGTTTATTTGATCTTACCTATTAATCTTACTGGTTCTGATACTTCAGTCATATTCCTTATTTCAGCTGGTTCTGATTGGTTTTATTTGGGTCTTTTTGTTACCGTAGGTGGTTCTGATTGGTTTCATGGGTTATGTTTAGAAATCAGAATGCTTGCTTTTGTTTTACTTGGTCCTACCTTTTAATCCAACTGGTTCTGATGGGTTTACTTGGTTATTTCCGTTAACTCAACTGGTTCTGATGGGTTTACTTGGTTATTTCCGTTAACTCAACTGGTTCTGATGGGTTTACTTGGTTATTTCCGTTAACTCAACTGGTTCTGATGGGTTTACTTGGTTATTTCCGTTAACTCAACTGGTTCTGATGGGTTTACTTGGTTATTCTTTAACTCAACTGGTTCTGATTGTTTTTGTTGGTCACATTTATAAGTCGTAATCCTTCCTTTGGGTTTATTGGTCTTATCTATTAATCCAACTGGTTCTGATAGGTTTAGGTCTTGATTCCAGATGGTTCTCATTGTTTACATGTTTCTTTTCATTAACTCGGGTGTTTCTGATTGGCTTCTTTATTTATTTTTGTTAACGTTTCTGATTGCTCCTGTTCACCCTCATCATCAGTGTTTGGTTTGTTTACCTGACTCTTGTCATCTGCTCTGTCGGTGCTGCTCTGTTAGCTAAAAGTAGTTTCAAATTTAGAGAAAATTTGCCCCCCTAGCAGCCGATTAACAGAAGTTCGTCCACTGCTGGACTTATTTATCAATCAAGTTTATAATTTGGAAAATTTGCAACCAGAGGGTTGGTTGTGATTGTTGAACTGGTTATTTCCATCAGTCCAGTTGACGCTAACTGGTTATTCTGGTTGGTCTGAGACTGGGCATCTATTATTTTAGTTTATTTAACTGGTTCTGTCCAACTGCGTTAAACCCAACTGGTCTGTTTTTTTCTAATCGGCTTAATTTGTCAATTATGTTGATTATAGTTATGAATGTAACTGCTTCCATTAATATTACTGGAACCTTTAATCATGAACTCTGTAGCTGCTTTAATGTTTGTCCAAATAAAATCCTGGTTTTCTTTTGTAAGTTTTGGTGGTGGTTTCTTCAGCAGAGCACAGTGGGCTCACGTCAGAGCAGAAACTCTTTAATGTTTGCTGCTGTTCATTATGAATGACCTGGATTTCTGCTTGGAGACGTCTCATGAATCATTGAAAGCGGACCAATCAGAGCAGGAACCACGCGGGGAAGCTTTTGTTCTACATATCGTCCAGGGCTGGGCTTGACCTTGGTGTACAGTGAGGAAAAGAAACTCGTTTTTAAGAAAAACCTTTATGTATTTGTCCATTTTGTCAGTCTTCATTCAGTTTCCTAGGAGTTTTTTTTTGCCGTCAACAATACTGACGTGTGCAGAGAAGGGAGATTTGTCTTTTATTGGAAACAGAAACAACAAAAATGCAATTTTCTTCACTAGGCGGTTTTATCAGTCAGAAATCTTATAAAGACCGTTTTTATGTTAGGATTTAAAGCCTTGAATACATCAGAAGGATGTTTGAGGAGTCAAGTTTGCTTTTGTTCATTTGTTTCTGGATTAATGGTCCTTGAAGCCGTTTTTCAGGAAAAGTTGGTGTCTGTTGTAGTTAAATTTTAGGTTTCAGCTGCTTGAACGGTCAAGCTTGTTGTTCGCGGCTGGACATCAGGCAGATTCTCTCCTCGACCTCCCCGTTGGGTTTGGGCCCAAACGAGGAGCAGAAACTAAACGGTTAACGTTGAGAAATCACTCAACAGAGAAACGTTTGGATCTGACTGGACCCAAACGTTGAGTTTCTCCAGGGCAGAAACTCATCTGACAGTTTATCACATCTAGGCCTTTCCTTCTCTGAAAAATCACATTTCTATCCCCCTGCAATGGTTATCATTGTAGTTTTGCACTGCAGTGTTTGAATACATTTTGAAAATAAATTTGCATCAAAGTATGACAAAAAAAAAATAAACAGGTGAAATTATTGCATATTTCATGAATAAATTAAGATACTTATATTGACATGGCAATAAGTTGAAAGGAAATTATGTTAATTATTTAACATCTTTAAAGAAAAATGAATTAATGCTGCTGTTTGTTCAACAAGTTATTATTTACCTTAAGCACCTGTAAGCAACAGGATTCAGAGAAGTTTAAAATAATATGCATCCACTGTAAATGTTGGGTGTACTTACTTTGTCTTATTGAAATTTTTGACATAATGAAACCAAGCCAATCTTACGTACTTTCTTTCTGCCATGACTGTATGGAGCCAAAACGATTAAACATGCAGATTCTGCATGCTGGACCTTAAGAAATTGAGTAAACAAATGTGCTGAAAAGTGGAGAGGCATAGAAAAAATAACAAAAATAATGGATTAACGCGACACCTGGACAAAGAGACTCACTGCTTTGGGTTTTAGCATGAATCCAGTTTAATCTGTCTTTACTGTCACTCTGTGTGTAAAAACCCTTTTTAAAATAAACAAACGGCGCTAAGCCTGGCGGAGAGGCTTTGCTTGTCCCCCTTCCAGATTGGAAACAGTCATTTTAGAGCTGATAGAAGCTCCAAAATTATTATACTTGCAAAGAGACAAGTGAAGCCTGGCAGGGAGGCAAGTGAAGCCTGGTGCCCCACCAGACTTATAATACACTGGGAGAAGCCCTGATGGTGGTGAGCAAAGTGTTTCTCTGTTGCATTGTTTCTACGCAGCAACAGACGTTTTGAGTGGAGAGGGTCTGTCCTGCATCAGTCTGGGAAAACTGGTCCAGATTTCAGTGTTCCTCTCTACTGGTAGTAATCCAGAGCTGTTTCGGTTCTGGTTGGATCGATCTGCACCAGAACATTGTCTTCAGCCTCTACAGGGATCGTGGAGACATCCGTTTTCCTCATAAATGTGCAGATTGGTAATTTGTGCAAAACCTTCACACGTTTTACTGTAATTACGTTGTGCCGTTAAATCAAACCTCAGCGTTTTTATGGCTGTTGTGGTGGTTGCTGAGCGCGTCGGCTGCTGTGTGTGGGCATCTCCTCTTCATCTGGTTCTGTTTAGACGTTAAAATACTTGGTTCGTGCTCAGCAAACGCCAGGTTATTAAATCCTGAGAACTTTTGAACTTTTTCAGGATTTTACGGAAACCAGCCGACGTCACTGCAGGCAGAAGTCGTGTTTTCTGCTCAACATGTTGGGAATAAATGAGTCATGTTTTTCAGAAAACATGCCGCTGCTGCTGACATGTTTGGATCCTTTTTCACCTCGTCATTCGTCTGCAGAACGAAACGGATCCACTTGCTGCCCCCCTCCCTGTGGTTCATTAGCGTTTCCCCCAGGAGGCATCTGTGGTTAATTAATCACCAAACCACTTTCCTGCTTTTTTATCGACCTCTTGATGTGTGATGGATGTTTCATTTCCGTTGTCGTCTCTGCGCTCCGAGCGCTCTGGATGAATGAAAAAAGCAGTTTGGGTTTTTTTGATTTTTTTATTTTCTTCTCCTGAAAGCGGGCCGGTCCTGGTGTTTTTACGAGCCTGGTGGGGAAAACACCCAGATTTGGTCCGAATTTAAATTTGACCTACTTTCTTCGTCATCAGAAAGCGTGAAACATTTTTCCCTTTCAGTCTGAGGAGGAGGAAGACTGAATGGAGGAGGGAGGCGACAGGAAACTCCGTGAACGGACGTTTCCCCAGACGGAGGGAGAGAACCGGCAGATTTACTCCAGGATGAAGCTTTGGGAGTTTCATTTTGTCTCGGCGGCGCAGCCCTGGCCGGGTCTCCGTCCCCGCCCCAAACTGTCAGCCGCCTCCTTGTCCTTGCTGTCTCCTCATTCAGAAACCTGACACAAACTAAATCTGGCTTTTCTCCTCCGGTTCCCCTTCCACCTGAGCTGCAGCTCCTGGCGGCGGCGGCGGCGGCGGTGGCGGCGCTGCAGCTTCAGAGTTAATGGGATTATGCAGATGGCAGCGCTCTTAAAGCGCCCATTTGAAGTGTTTAATGGAGATTATGGAAATGGTTGAGCAGCTCAGACCTTCTCCCGCTCAAAGAAAAGACGACACAATGACAAGAAAGGAGCGGAGCTGCAGCTGCTCAGAGGGTCATCGGGGTGAAGGGTCGGCCGCTGATTGGCAGCTCCATGCCCGGCTCTACAGTACTTCAGCAGGGCGCTTGCTGCAGACGATACAAAAATAACAACAGACACAAAATACTGTACAAAACTCTAACACAACCTTAAGATTTCATTAAGCAGACAGACTTTCTTCTCATTTATTCAGGACGCGAGTTTAAGCTCGGAAATCAACCACTTTCTAAACATAAAACCGTTTTAAACGTTAATTTCACTGCATATCAGCATGAAAAATAATTACTGTTTTTACTTTTATCATCAATGTTATTGTTGCTACTTAATCAAGTTGTCAATTATAACTTAGGAATATTGATGTGCTTCTAAATCAATGTTGTATATTGATTTACTGATACATTCTCATTATGGCATGGTGGTATGAATGCATTGTACCAGTTATAGATAAGGATATAGAAAATACTAATTAAGTAAGAATGTTATGACCAAGTTGACATGAAAAGTAATTTATTAGATGATGCTACAGATGTAAGAGGGCTTGGTGTAAAAATCCTTCTTCCCTCTTAGAGCATTTTAATATACTTCACTAATATTCTTTTTGTTTTGAATTTGTTTTCACTGTATATTTTTATCAGTAAAGCTAAACTCAAACTCAGGTCTGTTTCATGAACAGAAACGTGAAGAATTAGCAGAAGTCCAAAGAAACGTTTAGTAACCAAATGAGATCAACTCTGAAGTGAAACATGGACAGATCAGTGGATTCATTTTTAAGCCATCATCTTTAAACCCAAAGCAGCTTCAGTTGTTGGAGCGATCGGGCCTGAAATCTGAACCTTCAGAGACACATAAAGACAGTTACAAAACCAGCCTTCTATCACCTGAAGAACGTAATTGGAGGACTAATGTCCCAGAAAGGGCTAGAAATGAATCTGTGTGTTTCTTTGTTACTGCAGCAGCATCTTCACAGTCTGCCTAAAAGCATTCAGCTTCTATAAAACACAAATCTGGAACAAACTCCCAGAAAACAGTCAAAACACTGAGTTCCTTTAAATCGACGTTAAACACCCTCCGGTTTAGAGTTGCTTTTCATAAGTGGAACATTGACCAACATATTTGATGTGTATTGATGATTTTAACGATGGCCTGTGACTAAATGTGATGCCTGTTATCGTTGACTATGTGATGCATTTGATGTTAAACCTGATTGATTTGATCTTACTAATACTAGAAATGCAGCAGTAATTGGTACCTTTTTGTTTTAAGTTCTGCATGTTGGGGTCTAAGTATACAGATTAACACTTTTGTCTGTAAATATCCACACTAGATCTTTAAGAGATGTAAAACTCATTGAACATGTTCACCTAAATGCTACAATTCTTCTGTTAGCCTTAAAGTTGTTTGTGATGTGTGAAACTCATTCTTACTTTAACATTTTTTATGTCTTTAATGTATTTTTTGCCTATGAAAGTTTCCATTTTTTTGAATTCTGCACCTAAAAGTATGAAAAAACTAAAACTACAATTACAACTAATAATAACTAACAAATATTTAAGTAGTAGCTAATAAAAACTAGCAAACACACTGTAAAAACTAATTAAGATTAACTGAATTAGACAAACAAAAAGTCACAATGAAATAAAACTATAGTGATTGTTTTTCTGCCCATGTTTGGTTGTATTTTTGTAAAAATCATTAAAGTAACCAAGGATCTATCTACAAAGCCAATATATCTCTATACATGCAGGATCAATGTGATCCATTACGCCTCAACAGCATCGACCAGGAAAAAATAAAAAATGCTCTAAAGCCAGAACTTTCTGCTGGAAGTATATTATTTTAGCAGAGACATTTGGATTTAGTGTCACTTCATCATTAAAATGTTTATAAATGGTCCAACATTACGTTTGCTATCTGCACAGTCCAGGGTCATAAACTGGGGAATCGTCAGCTGGTCTTTGTTTCGGTTTGTAAAATCCAGGGCCGTGCAGAGACCACTAAAGGGCCAGGTGCTCAAAAAAAAAAGGGCCCATCTAACCGGACAGAATATGAACAAACAGCTTTCAGAGTTTAATAAACAATGATAAATTACAAAATTGTGAGAGATACAATCAAAGCTAAGAAAATCTCTATATAGATCATGCAACTATGCATATGTAAGATATTTTATTAATTTCTTTCTGCAGGTCTATTTTGTTATAGGAAAGTATTGCAATATTCAAACCCGCAATTTAGCAAGAAATGTAAATCAGAGCAGAACCACCAGACATATTTTGTTTTTACAGAATTACACTATTAAAAATATAAACAATGCAGCCTTTTAGTGACTGTAATCTATAAAACAGAGCTGCCTGGTTGCTGCAGTGGAGATGAAGATGGTCCATTCAGGAAAGCAGAGCTGCATCAAACTTTAACGTGGAACTGCGGAAAAAAGAGAAAAAAGTTGAATTGTTAATGCGCCACCAAAAGAAAAGCCTACTGAGTTTAGCTTTGAAAAACTTTTTTTTAAATTAAAATCACACATTTTTGTCTCATGAAGTGAAAAACTATTTGCAAAACAAACTTATTTGTGCATGTCAGAAATCTTTTCTTGCTATTCTAAGTTTTTGTTTGACTCAAAGTTTTGCTTGTGATTCTCACATGACGTCGTGGGCAGAACCCAAAATCACAACAAGATTTCTGATGTGTGAAAATAAAAGTTTATGTTTGGCAAATAACCTTTTAAGTTCACAAGACAAAAATGAGCTATTTAATTTAAAAAAAGTTTTTTAAACAAAACGTTTTGTTTTAAAAAAAGAAAGCATTTCAATTCCAAAAGTTTTGATTACAATTTTATTTTACTTAACTGAGGTTAGTTTATTTATTTATTTTTTTCATTGAATAATTGGAGAAAAACTTTAACCCCATACTCTGTGAACCAGACCCTAAACTTCAAGTCTGGGTTGAGTTTTTCCCCTTCATTAGTGACTTTTATTACATACATTATATCTATCATGGTAGTTCAGGATGAGTTATTTTTAATTCTAAATGAATATCCTTGTTGGACTTTTATTTAAGTGCTATTCTCTTTCAAGACACATTTACCTGACGCCAGAATAAATGTACATTATGCAGCAAAGGAAATTAGACATATATCCATTATGGAGATGATCGGTTTTGGACGGGCGATGTGCCCCTATATCATAAGCGATACTGAAGAATGACTGATATCATTAACGATACAAGGAAGAAGCTTTTCAGTTAGCTTTGCTCGAAACGTCGTTAGCTAGCAGCTAGCTAATAGCACAACAACAACAGCCTAATGTCTGTATGATAAAAATACTGAATCGATAGATAAGAACAGTTTCTCCTCACCTGGCTGTCTCCTCCCCTCAGTAGTTCTTCAGAGAAAGGCAGACAGAGGCCTGTCAGTGTCTGTTGTATTTCATTTCCTCTCTTCTTAAACCACTGAAGCAGAAACGAGACTTCAACGTTTTCCGTCATCTGACAAGCAGCAGGTCTGCTCCACTTTATTCACCAAAAACGTTGAATTCACCAAAAACTGATCTGTAATCTGGAACGTTCGCTAGTTGAGCTCCAGTTAGCCGCCTTATCTCACTGCGGAGAGGCAACTGGGACATACGTCACAGGCAAAAGGTCAAAGGTAACAAGGTGACCGGAGGGCTTATTATGTTGTACAAAAAATACCCAACAAAAAAATGTAATAATTTTAGTACACGTTATGTGTCAGAAGAGGGCTTAGGGAATAATAATACCAAAAGAAAAAAAAATTGGCCAAAAGGGCACTTGGGGGCAAGGAGCAAGAGGGGCAGGTGCTCAAGCCCCCCCCTCTGCACGTGCCTGGTAAAATCTGTGTTTATTTGCATAACCATGTTTATTAATGAACCAAACTCCCTGGTTTCCTAACATCAGACTCTGTTCTTTCAGCTCCTAATCAGTCAGAAACAGGACCGAAGCGTAAAGCTGGAATCCTCTTTAGACCATTTAAGGTTCAAATATTCCTGCTCTTTGGAAGCAAATTACATTTTTTTAAAAATAAATTTGTTTTCCATTGAATTCTAAATGAGCGAAATGATGCCAGAAATTACACACAAAGTGGCAAATTTAATTCAGACGTGTTTGTTTTTAGGAATTCCCAATCAGCCAGTAGCTTAATATTGGGAAAACATTAAAATCGCAAAATTATTAAAACTAAAAGGTTTTTTTTCTCAATGTTCATTATAAATTAAAACTTTTACTAATTTAGATTAGTTAGGAATGTCTATGTGAATATTGTTGTTTGGGTTCGATTCTGTGTTCACACATCCCCAAGCGAACCAGACTTTCTAGACAGACGGACCGGAGTTGGATTAGAGCGGACTGAACAGGGCTGGTGGGAACGGATCCACAAATTGACCTTGATTAAACAGTTTAGGTTTCCTTCCAGCTTCTCCCAAGACTAGTTTCATCAGACAACAGGACAAGACAACAATTAGTTTTTCTTTGTCCCTGTCTAGATTTTCAAACTGGAAGCTGGGATTTTTGTTGCTTTTGGAGTAATGGCTTCTTCCTCTCTGAGCGGCTTTTCAGCCTATGTTGCTACAGGGTCGCTAATGCTACGTGACAGGGTCGCTAATGCTACGTGACAGGGTCGCTAATGCTACGTGACAGGGTCGCTAATGCTACGTGACAGGGTCGCTAATGCTACGTGACAGGGTCACTAATGCTACGTGACAGGGTTGCTAATGCTATGAGACACGCTATTGGCTGGAGTTTATAAAGCAGCCAATCGGTTTTCCTTGGTGCTGATTGGCTGAACCTCCAGCAGCAGAAATAAAGACGACAGTAGATGTTAGCTTCTGCTGTTGAGCTACGATGGTTTCTAATTTGCGTCTTAATGCATAATGAGGTAAATTTGGTGTTTGAATTGTTAAAATAGCCAGAATGATTTTAGAAGTTTTCACAAATTTCAGCTCTTGTGATTTTGGTCTTGAACTCCAGCAAATACTGGATGTCCACTGCACATAAATCTTAATTTATATAAACTTCTGACTTAACTGAAAGTAAGAAATTAATATCTCTCAGGTTTGGCTGCAACTAGCGATTAATTTAGTAATCGATTATTCAGATTTAAGAACTGGCACATTCTGCAGATTTTTGAGCCTTTTTATATAATATTAGAAATAAATAATTCAAATCATTTTTTTAAAATAAGAAAATAGACATTTTTTGCAATAGAAGCATTCCTTTAGTAAATCTGAACCAAGTGAAGCTAAAACGGCCATTTCAAGAGTTTTGGCTAAAACATGTTTACAGACGGATGTTTTTATCTCAAAAGCAAAATATTGATATATTTTTTGTACAGTTTTGACTTAATTCTCTAAATATGCTTTATTTTAGCAAATAATTTCTTTTGAGTCGGTATCCTGCAGTTAACGATTGATTGTTACATTTTTCCAGTAATTGATTAATCATGATTAATCTGATTAATCATTTCAGCACTACACTCAGTATAAGTCCGATTTAATGACGATGTGTCTTTTTTTCTGTTCAGTTGTTTTTATAACTTGGAAATTAAAGATGTTTTCATTTCCTGACCTGTTCTCAGTTTCCTCCTTCGATTATCCTCATTCTCTCTTTCCTTTGTTTTTTTTTCTTATCCTGACTGGAGTCGTTTTTCCGGAGCAGAACCAGCTGAGCAGCTCACATGTGGTGAACTCATGTTATTGGCTCAAACCGTTTTCCCGTCTGTAAGTTTAAACTCGTGAGCGATGTGCTCCCTCCTGGCCTCATTCATAAAAAATGTGGTTTGTTAATAATAAAACGTAATATTTCCTGCTGGTGGAACAGCCGGGGTAAACAACGGGAGCGCCCTCGGTGTGTTTCATGCTCTGATTGCTGCAGCGTCTTAACGAGGTTTACATTGACGGAGGCTGAGCTGGCAGAGCAGCGGCAGGTCGCAGCGGCGCGTACGTTCACTCCCAATCACAACAATCACAAATCTGTGGCTCCAGACAGGAGAAACCTCTGGATCTGCCCTGCAGGCTCTGAGCTGGACTCCGTCTGACTGATGGACTGTCTTCTGAGGCTTTCTGAATGTCGCTAAAGGACTGAAAGTTATACTTTTGAATGATTTATGTCCAGTTTTCACCACCTTGTTTTCTGCTGATCATTTCTCCAAATCTTCCAACAGTTTGGCTGCTTCCAGCTTGGCTTCATCTGTGAAAAATCTTTCTGAGGAAACGAGTTAATGTTCCCTCTAAAAGCCCAAATCAGAGTCGAGTTACAAACTTGCATGAAAACATTTTTGTAAAAGGGTTTTATTTAGTTGCTGAACATTGTGACTTCCTTAAAAAAATAAAAAATAACCCCCCTGCCTGAAGATATTTATGTAAGTGATGGAAGATTATTTTCAGATTAAGTTAAAGGAGATGTATTGCACAAAAGTCACATTTTACTTGTTTTCTCACTTCCATTTGGGTCTCAACTGCTTCTAAGAACAACCTAAGTGTTAAAAAAAACACTCAGCCACCTTTTGGCAATTAGTCCATGTTTTTTGGTGTCTGGAAAATGAGCCATTTCTATTAAGTCACATTCCTGGACCGTTACCTAGCAACCCCAGCAGAGTTCTGCCGTTTCCTAGCAACCCAAGTTGAATTTGGAGCATTTGGTCAGCTGATTTTTGCACTGTATATGCTGTACAACGGCTGCTGGAAAAAAACAACAAAACAAAACACGAGTTTGTTGTTGACTTACCATCCAGAAACCACCTGCTGGACTCCGTCTGACTGATGGACTGTCTCCTGAGGCTTTCTGAATGTCACTAAAGCACTCAAAGTTATACTTCTGAGTGATTTATGTCCAGTTTTCATCACCTTGGTTTCTGCTGATCATTTCTCCAATCTTGGAGAAATGATCATGTTGGTTGTGCAGGAAGCTCCATTTCTGCTTTTCAAAGATGTATGGTTGTATATATCTTTGAATTGGGGGTTGTGGCCAGCAGCAGCTTATTGGGATTATTTGAGCTCATTCTGAAAGGAGAACTGAGTAGACTGAAATCTGACTAAGAGTGATTTTCTACTGAAAATGTAATGAATATGTTTTGTATAGGCCATAGACTGATCCTAACCTGTTCAAAGAAACGTAAAAGCTGAGTGTAATTTTGGAAAACTGAGAGAAGCATCAGTTATGTCTTGCATGCAGATCATGAAAATTTTAAAGAATCATCCACTTTCCAAGTTTCCAAGTTTGAAACTGAAAATAAAGATTTGAAACAAAAAAAATTAAAACTACTTTTCAGAATCAAGGTTTTTTTTCAGTTTCAGATTTTTTCTTTCGAACAAACATTATGGCCCCAATTTAGCTCCATAGATCATCCTTAGAATTTCATGTCTTGTGCTTTTTGTTTTTCCTATAATTTGTATCCTTCATTCATGGAAACATGAAGTGCAAACGTATTTGGGACGTGTCTACTTCCTGGACCGACCGGCGGCTCAGGGCTTCCTGCAGGACGCTGTCAGGTGACATCCTCTCTGGGAGATGAGGACCGGGGAGAGCCCTGAGGCATGCTGGGAGCTGTAGTTCCTGCCTGTGGAGTAATGACCTGTTGTGGATTTTCTTTCCCTCCCACTTTTGGTGGAACTGTCAGGGAAAATGTGACAGACTTTCCCCAAAATCTGTTTTTTTTTACCTGGAAAGTTAAAGTGAAGCTCAGAAGTTTTTGGGTTTATTTTGGATGTCCTGTGATTGGTGCATGTGGCACTCATGACGAATGGCTTCACAGTTGGACTGTTTTTGGAAAAGCAAAGCTGCGAGCCGTCTCTTTGGGAATGCAGCTGACATTTTGACATGTCGTCGCAGGAAATGCAGAGGAAATTCAAAGAAAGCTGTCGCTGTTCATTATCACTAATTTATTACGAAGTTTAACTCAACAGGAAGAACTGACTTTAAATCAGTTTAGTACAAACTATTGGCAGGCCACAAAATTCATTCAATTAAAAATTTAATGAATAAAAATATATTTTTTTTATTTGTGTAAAAATGAATTTTTATAAAAATGAAATCTGTATATTAAATATCTAGGATGTTAAAAGGGTTTCAACTTTAGAAAAAAAGCAATTTCAAAATTAAACTAAAAATGTAAAAATGAGCTTAATGTTTGTTTTTACCTGCTGAACAATAAGCAAACTTTTTATGAAATCTGTATATAATTAAAGATCCAGAACATAAAAAGGGCTTCAGACTTTTGTCTTAGAAGAACAATTTCAGCATTTACAAATGTGAAAATTAACAAATTAGTTTACCTGCTGAACAATAAATGAAATTAAGTCTGCATATTATTATCCAAAGGGTAAGAAAAGACTGTTGCCTTAATAAATTAAAAACAAATTTAAAAAATCATTAATTAAAAAATTTTAAAGTTTTTTTTTTTGTCTTGCTTGCTCAACATTTTTTAATTTTTTAATTAAATCTGTATTTCATTAGATATCTACAACATAAAAAGTGCTTTGGACTGTTGCCCCATTAAAAGAAAAGCATTTTCTACATTTTTCTACATTACTTTGGTGTTTTTTTTTCTTTTACTTGTTCAACAATTGTTTTTATGAAATCTGTTTATCATTAAGATCGAAAACATAAAAATGGTTTTGCACTGTTGCCTTAGTGATAATTTCCAGTTTTTTGAGTCATCAGTTTTATTCTGTTTTGTTGGCCCAATTTTTTTTACCATAGATTTGTGATCCGGGGCCAAACAATATCATCTCAAGGGCCAGAAATGGCCCGCGGGCCACACTTTGAACATCCATCATGCTGAAACATCAAACTCAGTTCAGTTTGACCCGCTGGCAGCCAGGCGACCCAGAATGCATCAGTAGGACGTCTGGTTTTGTGTCGATGTGAAATTCATGGCGACCCCGTTGATCCGCGATGAAGATCCATCTCCACCGGCCGACCTTTGCTCCTCTTCCTCTCGTCAATCACAGCTTATTTTTCTGAGAGGAATCTGTGTGAGACTGCAGGATTCTGATGATCTGCAGTTACTCTCTGCTTGTGTTTTTTTTTATATCTCCATCAATGCATGTTTTATCATTTTCCATGAATAGGAATGGAGCTCCTGTGATCCACATCAATATCAAACAGCTTTCTGTTTGCATCCCAGCCTTCCTCCTGCTCCTCCTCCTCCTCGGTTTTTTCCTCGGAGCTGATCGCTGCAGCAGCAGGCAGCTTTCTGAGAGAACCTTGACCTTCACTGTTGCAGAAAAGCTGCAGATTTCAGAAATCTGACTGGATCTTAAACTCAAGTTTAGCATTGGTTAAAATTAGTGACCACAATAAGCATAGTAATCTTATTTTCATCTGACTTTAAATCAGGCAAACATGTTCTGCTGTTTTTAAATGTCTTAAAAAACGCTTGTTTGGACGCAACTCCGCTAAGATGCTAACGTGATAATAGCGGAGCACTTAGCTTCCACCAAAGTCATTTTTCCAGATGAATTTACTTTGGTGATTTGTAAACTTTCAGTTTGTGTGGAACTTTAGCATTAGCTTCTGTTAAACACTATGTTACCATAGTGGTTTAGCATTAGCTTCTGTTAAACACTATGTTACCATAGCGGTTTAGCATTAGCTTCTGCTACATACTGTTACCATAGCGGTTTAGCATTAGCTTCTACTAAATACTGTGTTACCATAGCGGTTTAGCATTAGCTTCTGCTAAACACTATGTTACCATAGCGGTTTAGCATTAGCTTCTGCTACATACTGTGTTACCATAGCGGTTTAGCATTAGCTTCTGCTAAATACTATGTTACCATAGCGGTTTAGCATTAGCTTCTGCTAAATACTATGTTACCATAGCGGTTTAGCATTAGCTTCTACTAAATATTGTGTTACCATAGCGGTTTAGCATTAGCTTCTACTAAATACTGTGTTACCATAGCGGTTTAGCATTAGCTTCTGCTAAATACTATGTTACCATAGCGGTTTAGCATTAGCTTCTGCTAAATACTATGTTACCATAGCGGTTTAGGATTAGCTTCTGCTAAATACTATGTTACCATAGCGGTTTAGGATTAGCTTCTGCTAAATGCTGTGTTGGTGTTTAAGCTTGCTGCTGTGGGGTTAGCACAGCTACGTTTTAGTTAGTGATGCTCATGAACAACAAATAAATTGAGTTCCACAAAACAAAGAGTTTGTCCTGGGAAATGTTTAGTGAGTTCTGGAACGTTCTGGAAAGCAGGAACATCTTAAAAGTGTTTAACAATTGAACAAACTGAACTAAAATGATCTGAAGTAATCCGTAGCCTGAGTGCTCCTGTTGACCATTTGTTTCGATATGTGTGATGTGAGGACAGGGAGGGAATGTGGCTCCAGGAGGCGAAGATCGCTTTATAACACATTTTCAGGTCTGCAACTTTATTTCTTTTTGATCAGGCTCTTTAAAGACCGTAAAAAATACCAAGAAGTTGATGTGTTGTTGCTGCTGCTGTCCGTCCAGCTCATTGTGATTACAGTGCTGTCTCGTTCAAACACAGAAAACCTTTCAGTCACTGCCATCAGGGAGTAGTGGGGAGTCCGTGTGAATGCCTGACAGAAAACGACATGAAAGCCGGATTATTGAACAGAGTTTTTGACTTTTTAAGGCTGTGATCTGGAGCTCTGATCAGCTGATTGACATTTCTTTTGGTCCAGTTTGCATTTGAAGCTGCCTGGTTATGATCCACCAGCACAAAACGGGAATATTTCTCTAAGATTATTATCAAGAGTTCATCAATCTGATCATCTGTTCACAAAATACCGAAAAGAAAACAGTTTTATTCTTCTTTGTTTAGATTTAATCTTCATTGTAGCAGGTTGATTCTTATTTTAAACAAAATGTTTGAATTAAACTATTTCACAGGATGAAAACGTATCACGATATTAGCATTTCATGTCAGTTGATATTGATAATTATTGGTCAGTTTTTTGTGTTAAATATCTGAAGTATTGGCAAATCGTTGGCATGACGTTTCCTGTTTTATCCACAGTTTTTACTCCTTTTTGTTGTTAAACAGGACGGCGACTAAACCTTAAACTGCTGCTGCGCCGGTTACCCAGCAAGTTGTTGCTAGGCAACCGGAGAGCGAGGGAGTGAGCCGAGACTGGATCAGAGTTCAGTAAATAGTCTATATACTGAATATTTTATTACATGCGTTCGATTGATATTGATCACTCGTCTTAGTTATTGATTTATTGTCCCGCCTGATGTTTCATTATGATAAATATGAGGAAACATTTTGCTTTATCAAACTCATTTTATGATTTTAGTTTAGTATTTTAAAGCAGAAATGCTGTAAGCAACTCTGGTCTCTATTGTTTCTCTTAGTTTTTTCTTTAAAACAACCCAAAATTCAACAATTTATGGTTAATTTCCATAAATCTTTATATTTATCCAGGGTTTATTGCGTTCTTTGCGGTGCTGTAACCCAGTTTTGCGTCTCTGAATGCCTCTGCTGATCAGAACCTGCAGCAGACGGTCTCATCCGCACCTCAGGAGAACGTGGGCGGAGTCATGCTGTCATGTCAAAGAAAATCACTTCAGTCTTCAATGAATACATAAACAGGCTCCCCGTCACTCCGCGCTCCAGTGACGGCGAGCCTTTCTGAAGGAAGCAGCGCCTGCAGAGCCCATTTGTAGCGCCGGCCGCCGCACGCAGCGAGCGTCCGCTCCGCCTCGGACGCTGGTGGCGGTTCACATCCAGGCTAGAGACGCTTGCAGATCAGGATCATGAGAATCTGAAGAGGAAAAACTCAGCTGAGGAAAAAATGCTTCTATAAACCACAAGAATCCACCAACGAAAGAAGAAGTGACCCGAACGTCTTCCTGCAAAAGTGATCAGTGATCATTTGCAGTTACATTTACTCAATTACTTTTACTTGAGTAACTTTTTTTGAAAAAATGTACCTTTAGGAGTATCTTTTGTTGTACCGTACTTTTTACTTGAGTAATTTTACTATGAAGTATTTCTACTCTTGAGTAAAATTCTGGATTTTTTTCCAACTGAATGAAAAACAAACATGTTTTAACCAGAAATTCACCAAAAACAGACACACCTGATGTTTCTGTTAAAGTTTCTTAAGTTTTTTATTGAAAGAAACTGATTTGGAAACATTTTTCCCTAGTTTAGTTTTTTCTCTTTTTTTGTTGCTATTTTTATTAAATGTGAGTTTGGTCCATCCAATGATGTAATTTTTAAATATTAAATGATGGATAATTTGATCAGTACTTGAGTAAACTTTTTACCAAATACTTTTGTCCTCTTATTGAGTAATTTATCGAACGGCTACTTTTTGCTTTTACTTGCGTAAACCTGTGTTGAAGTGATGCTACTCGAGTTTAACTTTTGGGAACGTTGGCCATCTAGCGTGACTTTGGGGTTAAATAAAAATGACCTTCATAAAGGGGCTGGTTGAGACCAATGATGACTTTTGACATCTGGGTTTTGGTAGAAAGAGAGAGGGGAAAAGGAAAACTGTAAATTACTGAGTTTGTTTTAATTTATTATGCGATGATTTGATTTATTGATAAAGCCTGGTGGACTTTTTGCACCAGGTTAAGGTTCTTGTCAGTATTTGGATTAATCATCTTGATCGACATCATCGCCTTAATGGATTTCTTGCATTTGGAGCCTCTTGGCAGCGCAAAACAAAATTAATGAGACATGAAAAATGGAATAAAACAAGAAAATACTTCACATATTTAAATTCATTGATAATTATTGATATTAACTGATATGAAATATGTTTCTCATATTTCGTTCAGCCTGTGAAATCATGCTTTTACTTTCCAGCGTGTGGATTTGTTTTAGATGAATTGGTTTCTGCGTTCAGGGTTTCAGGTGAATCTGCCCAAACAAATCATGGCGGACATGTTGACGGCTGAAAGGTCGTCCCGAGGTGAAACATGGCCGTCGTTCTCTGCCCTCTGGGAGCGCCTGTCCTCCCATCAGGTCATCTTAATTAGCCCCGTATTAATCACCTCCTCTCCTGTGTGGCTGTGTGATCCCAGCAGGCGGTGACCAGCGGGGCACAGCGATCCGTGTTTGCTCAGAAAACACACACAGTTAATTAATTACAGCGACCCGCGTCGGGACAAACCTTTCTGTGTCGGTTAAAGCAGCTGGACTCCTGCTGCAGAGGCTCAATCACAAACAGAAGCAGCTTTTAATGGGAATAAGTCCTGAAAAAAAGGATTTGTTTTTTATTTGGGTTCTGTCCTCGTCCGTTCGTCGTCCTGATTAATTCGCTCCCATGCCGCCCCCTCCCCGCGCTCTGATTGGCTGCTGGGAGGGCCCGCTGCGGTAAGACGGCACATTTATACGGGCCGGTTTCCGACAAACAGGCCGCAGCGGGTCGCTGATGAACTGGCAGACGTCGGCGAGCCGGACGGGAACGCCGAGGCCGAGCCGGACGCGTTACCCAGAATGCAGCTGTGACCCGGCTGGGAAGGTTGGACCTGAAAGTTCAGAAGTGGATGATTCTTTGAGATTTTTACGATCTGCATGTGAGAGATAAATGCCGCTTCGCTCCGTTTTCCAGATTTACACTCAGCTTTTCTTCTTAAAGCTTTAAAGGCGACACATTGGGCTTTCAAGACCTGGGATGGATCTAATTAGGATAATTGGAGACATTTGAGCTCAGAAAAATAAAAAGTTACTCACCTAAAATCTGTCAAATAAATGCAGCCTCTGTATTATTTAATTTATACTTTATTTTGTTGAATTGGTCAGAGTGCAGAAACTCTTCAAAACGGGAAATCCAAGAGAACATTGAAGTGCAGCAGCTGTGTTGATCTTTGAGTCTGTTCTCGTCCCACTAAATGGACCCGCTCTAATGTTTCAGTGTGAATTTAACTTAGCCGTTAGAGGCTCAGTCAGAGCGCAGGGAGGTATTAACTCTTATTTTTTAATTTAATAGCCAACGCTCGCTGCGTCCCGTTGTGCTGATCCGGGTCGGACCAGGAGCTCCTGTAATCCCTGCGGTGCTCTGGTCTCTGTTCCTCCCGTTTCAGGCCTCAGATTTCTTCTTCTTCTGTTCCTGAATTCTCTGTTTGTGCTGGAGTCTGAGCTCCAGAGGTCAGAGGTCATCTCTGCTTTGAATCTTACTGCAGACGATCAGAACCAGAAGATTTGACAGCTCAAGAGTCCCTGACACAGAAAACGTTGAGAATTCAGCAGAAAAACTTCAAACATTTTGATTTATTTGGCGTCACATGACCGGTAATGAACGCATGAGAACCCACGCCGGGCCGAAGCCGGACCACCGCGCAGCTACAGGAAGCAGTGCATTATGGGTTAAACAGGCTCTGGATTTACAGCTGAAGGATGAGTTTTTACCTCGGGAGGAAACCTTTGACCCCCCGCCCCGAACAGGATGCGATCCGTCTCATCTGATGAGTTACGGTCGGGCTGGGAGGCTCGGAGGATCAGCTGCTGTCAAGGTGAACCAACGGCAGAAACGAGGAGAAGCCAACGAAGCAAAACCCAAAGAAGAAGAAAATGGGTTACAATACGGAGTGTTTTACAGGAAAAACCTAATTTTATTTATATAGCACCAATTCACAGCAGATGTCATCCCAGGCCTCTTTACAACATTTACTTCTCCATCCAGTTAAGCAGGTTCAAGCTTTTTCATAATTTGGTTTCAGTCCAGTAGAATCTGTCCGAATGGGATCAAAACTCCATCATCTGCTCCGTCTCCAGCTGCTGTGGTTCTTTCTCTCTGTTCTGAGTCAAACCAACCTGTTCCCCTCCTGGCCTGTGGGGGCGCTGCACCAAGAACCACTGAAGGAAACGACACAAAAACCTCTGAAGACACTGAGAGCAACTTCCTTCTTCACCAGATGGAAACAGAAATGGAGGCATCAGATTTTAGCGGTTGTTTTAGTTAAAAAAAAAAAAAGACAAGTCATTTCTCCTGCTAATGCTAGCCTAGCATGTTTGTTTTGGTTGTATTTACCCAGAATGTTTTGTGCTGTAGTCCACTTACTGCTTTTGGTGTTCACATTGGCATTAAACAGAACCGGAGTTCACTTCAACCGAACCCAGGTCGAGGTTTGGAGGTGGACCAGAGTTCACGCCTCCCCAAACGAACCGGAACTGAAGTGGACTAAATATGGCTGGTGTGAACGCTGGCTTAAAATAATTCATGCCATTCCAATAAAAGTCCAGACATATCGATTGATTAAGATCCAACTACACCGACAGTTAAATGCTGAATGATTTTCTTCTTCTCTGCTTGCTTTTCCGGTGCGTCTGCTGCCTCCTGTCGGCCTGCTGCTCATCTACAGGTATGTGATTAATGTCTCCTCCATGTTTCCTTTCCGTTTCTTCCATGTTTCCACCTTGTTTCCTCCATGTTTCCACCTTGTTTCCTCCATGTTTCCTCCTTGTTTCCTTTCTGTTTCCTCCTTGTTTCCTTTCTGTTTCCTCCATGTTTCTCCTTGTTTCCTCCTTGTTTCCTTTCTGTTTCCTCCATGTTTCCACCTTGTTTCCTCCATGTTTCTCCTTGTTTCCTCCTTGTTTCCTTTCTGTTTCCTCCATGTTTCCACCTTGTTTCCTCCATGTTTCCTTTCCGTTTCTTCCATGTTTCCACCTTGTTTCCTCCATGTTTCCACCTTGTTTCCACCTTGTTTCCTCCATGTTTCCTCCTTGTTTCCTTTCTGTTTCCTCCTTGTTTCCTTTCTGTTTCCTCCATGTTTCTCCTTGTTTCCTCCTTGTTTCCTCCTTGTTTCCTTTCTGTTTCCTCCATGTTTCCACCTTGTTTCCTCCATGTTTCTCCTTGTTTCTTCCTTGTTTCCTTTCTGTTTCCTCCATGTTTCTCCTTGTTTCCTCCTTGTTTCCTCCTTGTTTCCTTTCTGTTTCCTCCATGTTTCCTCCTTGTTTCCTTTCTGTTTCCTCCTTGTTTCCTTTCTGTTTCCTCCTTGTTTCCTTTCTGTTTCCTCCTTGTTTCCTCCTTGTTTCCTTTCTGTTTCCTCCATGTTTCCACCTTGTTTCCTTCATGTTTCTCCTTGTTTCCTCCTTGGTTCCTCCTTGTTTCCTCCTTGTTTCCTTTCTGTTTCCTCCATGTTTCCACCTTGTTTCCTCCATGTTTCTCCTTGTTTCCTCCTTGTTTCCTCCTTGTTTCCTTTCTGTTTCTTCCATGTTTCCACCTTGTTTCCTCCATGTTTCCACCATGTTTCCTTTCTGTTTCCTCCTTGTTTCCTTTCTGTTTCCTCCATGTTTCTCCTTGTTTCCTTTCTGTTTCCTCCATGTTTCTCCTTGTTTCTTCCTTGTTTCCTTTCTGTTTCCTCCATGTTTCTCCTTGTTTCTCCTTGTTTCCTCCTTGTTTCCTCCTTGTTTCCTTTCTGTTTCCTCCATGTTTCCACCTTGTTTCCTCCATGTTTCTCCTTGTTTCCTCCTTGGTTCCTCCTTGTTTCCTTTCTGTTTCCTCCATGTTTCCACCTTGTTTCCTCCATGTTTCTCCTTGTTTCCTCCTTGTTTCCTCCATGTTTCCTCCTTGTTTCCACCTTGTTTCCTCCATGTTTCCTTTCTGTTTCCTCCTTGTTTCCTCCATGTTTCCACCATGTTTCCACCTTGTTTCCTCCATGTTTCCACCTTGTTTCCTCCATGTTTCCACCTTGTTTCCTCCATGTTTCCTCCTTGTTTCCACCTTGTTTCCTCCATGTTTCCACCTTGTTTCCTCCATGTTTCCACCTTGTTTCCACCTTGTTTCCTCCATGTTTCCTCCATGTTTCCACCTTGTTTCCTCCATGTTTCCTCCATGTTTTCACCTTGTTTCCACCTTGTTTCCTCCATGTTTCCTCCATGTTTCCACCTTGTTCTCCTCCATATTTCCTCCTTGCTTCCTCCATGTTTCCACCTTGTTTCCTCCATGTTTCCACCTTGTTTCCTCCATGTTTCCACCTTGTTCTCCTCCATATTTCCTCCTTGCTTCCTCCATGTTTCCTCCATGTTTCCACCTTGTTTCCACCTTGTTTCCTCCATGTTTCCTCCATGTTTCCTCCATGTTTCCACCTTGTTTCCTCCATGTTTCCTCCATGTTTCCTTTCTGTTTCCTCCATGTTTCCACCTTGTTTCCTCCATGTTTCTCCTTGTTTCCTCCTTGGTTCCTCCTTGTTTCCTTTCCGTTTCCTCCATATTTCCTCCTTGTTTCCTTTCTGTTTCCTCCATGTTTCCTCCTTGTTTCCTTTCTGTTTCCTCCATGTTTCCACCTTGTTTCCTCCATGTTTCTCCTTGTTTCCTCGTTTCCTTTCTGTTTCCTCCATGTTTCCTCCTTGTTTCCTTTCTGTTTCCTCCATGTTTCCTCCATGTTTCCTTTCTGTTTCCTCCTTGTTTCCTCCATGTTTCCACCATGTTTCCACCTTGTTTCCTCCATGTTTCCACCTTGTTTCCTCCATGTTTCCACCTTGTTTCCTCCATGTTTACTCCATGTTTCCTCCATGTTTCCTCCATGTTTCCACCATGTTTCCACCTTGTTTCCTCCATGTTTCCTCCATGTTTCCACCTTGTTTCCTCCATGTTTCCACCTTGTTTCCTCCTTGTTTCCACCTTGTTTCCTCCATGTTTCCTCCATGTTTCCTCCATGTTTCCACCATGTTTCCACCTTGTTTCCTCCATGTTTCCTCCTTGCTTCCTCCATGTTTCCACCTTGTTTCCTCCATGTTTCCACCTTGTTTCCTCCATGTTTCCTCCATGTTTCCACCTTGTTCTCCTCCATATTTCCTCCTTGCTTCCTCCATGTTTCCACCTTGTTTCCTCCATGTTTCCACCTTGTTTCCTCCATGTTTCCTCCATGTTTCCACCTTGTTCTCCTCCATATTTCCTCCTTGCTTCCTCCATGTTTCCACCTTGTTTCCTCCATGTTTCCTCCATGTTTCCACCTTGTTTCCTCCATATTTCCTCCTTGTTTCCTCCATGTTTCCACCTTGTTTCCTCCATGTTTCCTCCATGTTTCCACCTTGTTTCCTCCATGTTTCCTCCATGTTTCCACCTTGTTTCCTCCATGTTTCCTCCATGTTTCCACCTTGTTTCCTCCATGTTCTGGTCTGCAGAAATGAGACTGTTCAGCTGCGTCTTCTGTCTCTGGTTTCATATCTGCTGAACTTGAAGTGGAAAAAAGTAACAAAAGCAACCACTAAGCTAAGCGTGAAGTTGTGATATCATGTTTAGCTGCAGAGGATTTTACTGTGAGGTTCGACAGAAGCTTTCATTTAGCCTGTCATCATCTGAGAACCTGAACCTACAAACTGCTTTTACTCCAAAGACTCGATTTCAGACTGAAACTGAAGCATTTCCTGGCTCAAACTCTAAAACTTCACAGTTTTTGCCAGGACTTTCCTTTTTCTTTACAAGGTTTCTCTCTTTACTGATTTACTGAACTTAGTATTTACTTGACTTGACAAAATCTTACCAAGTATTTTGATCTTGTTTCTAGTTAATATGTTTTAGTACTTTTGAAATTTTTAGATTAATTTCAGTATCATGAACTAATATTTAAAATGAAAAATATACACCATTTCTAAGTCCTTTGGTTTTATGCAGGGCTGCAGCTAGCCATTATTTTAGTTAGCAATTATTCTGATGATTAATCGGTTATTTAAGCTGATTAATCAGATAAAAATTTTAGCACAATTTCAGACTTTCATTAACTACTTGTGTCTATTTTATACATTATTAGAAATATATAATGCAAATAAACAAATAATTTAACCAGTATGCATGAGAACATTCAAAATTATCTTGTCTACCTGTTTATATATTTAAATTTGTTAGAAAAACACATATTCCACTCTGCCAAACGGAAACACAACAATAGAAACTCGAATGCATTAAGGAGTGAAAGTAGCCGCCAGCTGCTGCTGATCAGATGCATTAATTAGCTGATCAACGACTTTAGAGAAACATTTTGCTCTGCCTATCAATCTGGGCCAAGCTGAAGCGTCCAAACAGTTTGAAATCATTCTGCAGAGAGAAAAACACTTCAGACAGCTGCTAATCTTCCAGGAGTGGATCCCCCGGCAAACTCAGCCAAAGGTCAGGGCCAGAACACCCACCAGCTCCCGCTCAGCGTCTGCAGGGTTCAGATGGGATGGTAAATGTTAAAGTTCATGACAGGAGGATTAGAAAAAGCTAAACAAGTACGGCTCGTCTGGGAGGGTTCAAGGAGGAGGCCGATTCTCCCCAAAAAGAAAATGTCAGCAGAACTTTTGCTTGTTTGCAGAGTTGGACCTGAATGAACAACGTCCTTTCTGAAAGATGAGACCAGAGAAACTATTTGGCTGCAAAGCTGAACATATGAGCAGAACAAACTCACAGCATCTCCAGAGTACGGTGGTGGAGGTGTAACCTTCTCCATCAGGACCGATTAATCGAACGTTACCCTCCTCTTCCTCAGCCAGGCCCTTCGAAATGTTTGCAGATTGTTGTCTTCTGGAAAAATCTCTGCTGGACGTCTCAGAATCGTTTTCCATCCGGGAAGTTTATAACTAAAAATGTCAGAATCAGGGCTGCAACCAACAATTATTTTAATAATCAGCTATTCTGACGATTAATTGATTAATCGAGTAAAGAAATTTTCACATTCTACAGATTTTTCACTTAACTGCTGAAGTTTTCTTAAATATTAGAAATATTTTAAAAGATGCAAAAAAGACAAAAACAAATAACTGTGCTCCTTTTTAAATAAAATGCAATAGGAAAGTATTCCTTTAGTGAATCTGAAGCTTGAGGTAAAACTTGTTTTTTATCTTAAATGCAAAATGCATTTATTTTTTGTGCAGTTTTGCCTTAATTACAGCTCTGTATTTTCTGGTTGTCTTGAAATCTGATGCTTGTCCTTGAAATCCTTGAAAGTGCTTGAATTTTAATGTGTTTTCAAGGTTTGGAAAGTGCTTGAGTTCTGTAAAAAGTTCATCAAAGTGCTTGGTGTTCAAACTGCGCAGTTTGATTAAAAGTCTAGTTTTGGAAAATGTTATTTACAGTTGAAACCAGATATTTTCAGACACCTAATAAAAAGACAGATGCATTTTTTCTCGCTGTGTGAAGTTAAATCTGACTAAACTTTTCTTGCTTTAGGTCAGTTAGAATTACAAAAAATATTTCTATTTGCTAAATGAAAATTTTTTTTTAGATATCTTTTGTAACTCTCTTTGTATATTTGTGTTGAAGCTGTTAATTTGAGCAGGAAGGTAATTTACCTTAAGATTTTAGACATAGACGGAGTTTATTGTCATTCATTCATTTAAAAATGTAAAAAGAAATTTGTTTGGATTTTTTCAATAACTTATTGATTGTCTTATATTTTACATGTTAAAGTTATTGAAATTGGTGCATTTTTTCTGTGATAAATTAGTGTTTTGTTCTCGGACCAGGCAGGCGTTAAAGGTAGTAAAGACATTTCAAAACATTAAATTTTGTTACATTTATTTTGTCTATGCTGCAGAATATTAATACCTAATAGATTATATCACGTAATAGTTAATTGAAACTGTATTTTTTTAATTAATTTGTGTTGGTTTTATCTCCAAAGTGTTGCTGGAGGCGTTACTGTTTGTGTGAATAGTTTAGGTGTGAAGCAGAACGGTTTGCATGAGCTCGTTGAGCTGAAGGTGCAGATTGAGTCGCTGCGCCGGGTCAGTCGGGTCGGTCTGTGGTCACTTAGCGGGTCGCTCCTTTGTTGATGCGTTCTTCTCCCTGCGCGCTGCCTGACAGGCTTTGAAGAAGCTGATTGGCCAGTTGAGACATAAGCGGTGGCCGTCTGCCAACCAGAAGCCGTCGCCGCTGCGTCCGGGTCCGGATGGGATTAAATATTAATGAGCGGTCCGATTAGCAGAACTCCCAGCAGCCACTGGGGCCGGGTAATCCAGGCCGTGTCAGGGTGCTGATAAGAGCAGAGGAGGTCGTTAGCATGCCATTAAAATATTATTTAGTTATTATTTGTTATCAGAGTTCAGTAGTAACTAGTTACTAGTTTACTCAGTTACATTTACTTGAGGAACTTTGTTGAAAAATGTACTTCTAGGAGTATTTTTATTTTATTATGAAGTATTTCTGCTCTTACTTGAATAAAAATTTCTGAATTTTCTGCCCACTGAATGAAAAACAAACATGTTTTAACCAAAAATCCACCAGACACTGACTCACACCTGCAGATTTTAAGTTTCAGAAGTTTTTGATTGAAAGAAACTGATTTGGAAACATTTTCTTTAGCCTGATTTTTGTTATTTTTTTACTGATATGAATTATTTTCATTTTACTCCTTAAAATACAAAAATTTCCACTTAACTTTATATTTTGGTCTGCCTGATGATGTAATTTTTAAATATTAAATGATTGATGATTTGATCAGTTACTTGAGTTGAATGCTTTACCAAAAACATTTTTACTTTTACTTGAGTATAAATATTTGGATGCTCTGCCTGCCTGTTTGTTGTTGATTATCTTTATTTTGATTCTTGGAGTCGTTTTGTGTGTTGCTGCAGAACCGAACCGGGTTTCTTCCTGTTAAAGGCGACTTATTTCTCCTCACTGTCGCTGCATGCATGCTCACAGATTGCTGCAAAGCCAAGTCGGCCTGCCGTAATAAATAATAAAGCACACTGCAAAAACACAAAATCCTATCGAGTATTTTCGTCTAGTTTTTAGTTCATATATTTTAATACGCTTAAAGTTTTTAGATTAATCTAAAATTTTCTTGGTTTTAAAAAGTCACAACTTAGTTGGAGAAAACAGATTTTATTTTTAAAAAGTGTACAATAAAAAAATTATACATTTCTTAGTTTGAAAAGTCAGAAACTTGCTAATAAAAACTCAGAAATATTGAGATGGATGTCAGAAAACTTCTAGAACAAACAAGAAAATGTCTGCGTACAAAAAGTGAAAAATGTTCCCCTTTTGAAAAATAAATTCTCAGAAATTTTCTAAAACAAAATCTGAGATGAATTTCAAGAATTCAGATTTTTTTTCTACCAAATTTGCAAACATTGGATGTCAGAAATTTACTTTTTAGTTAAAATTTTCAGAGTTTAGTCTCAGAGTTTTTTGGGTTGTATTTTCTGGTCCGTTTTGTTTTCTGACATGCGGCGGTGGATGTAAGAGTTGTCGTCTAAGCCGTCTGGTTTTTGGATCAGAGAGTTGCTGATCTCCTCCAGAAACAGGAAGATGAGGAGGATCAGAGCGGTTTCATGGTAGCAGCTGAACGCGAGGGGCCTCAGGTTTCATTAAACACGCCGAGGCGAAGACATGGAGGGGGGTGCTGAACAAATTAATGTAAATTACACCCTCATCCTTTTGGGCGACCAGCAGGAGGCCCAGACCTGTTTGCTGCTGTTGGGTTGCGCGCCGTGTCGAAGGGGCCGCGGCAACAACGCCAAGGCCGTGACCAATCGCTGGCCCCGCCCACTGCGCATACAGGAGGAGGGTTAGCGAGAGGACACATTGTTCCCACTGAAAGCCACTGGAAACCTGAGAAAACAGTCTGGACTGGACTAACAAACTGTGGCCGGACCAGCTGGGTCCGTCCTCTGATCTGGGTCTTACTGGGAGTTTTACCTTCCCAGATTGCAATTCTGTTGGTGAGTGATTTCTGATGGGATGGCTTAATAATCAGAAAACAAAGAAAGTGCCAGAGTTACCGGACCCGGTAGCTCAGGAACCACCAGGTTCAGCACTGGGTGTGGATCCCATTTCACCTGGACCCACTGAGCGGTGCCGGATTATTTCTGTAGCTTAAGAAGAGGAGGACTTCTGGCCCTAAAAAGATCCAAGTTCAAACAAAAACCAGATCCTGTTTCCTAGTTGTTCTCCTGTTAGCGGCAACTTTAATGCTTCATGAACAGACTAGGATCGGTCTACGGCCTATACAAAACATGTTGGCCAAATCGTTCTTAGATAAGAATTTAGCTGTTCTAGGGCGTCTCGTCACTTTAAATCCAAACAAAGTGCTGCTGGTCACACCCCCCAACTCATTGTTTACACCAGCTGTTAACAGATGCACTATTATACAACTGCACGTGTTTGAAAAGCAGAAGTGGGGCCTCCTGCACATCCAACAAGAATGCAGGGAGTGGTTTCTGGATGTAAGTCAACAAGAAAACATTTTGTCTTTTCCAGCAGCCATTGTACAGCTCAGACAGTGGTAAAAACAGCTGACCAAACATGCTGGAGCTCAGATTGGGTTGCTAGGTTACGGCGCATTGCCCATCTAATGTGACGTAACAATCATGGAGCTTTTGAAATTGGTTGTTTTCCAGACACCAAAAAACATTAACTGATTCTTAAAAAAATCGCTTTTTTTAAAATGCTTCTGCTGTTTTTAGAAGCAGTTCAGACCGAAGTAGAAGTACAGAAGCATTAAAAATCCGATAGGTTCCCTTTAGAGGCTCTTATATGAACCAAACGTACAAAAGACTCGAAGGTCTAAATTATATTTCCATTGTATCAGCAATGAAAACTCACCACAATATGTGATATGAAATTTAAGAAGGCATTTAACCCTTAAAGCTGATCTAATTATTCAACATTCACGTTTTGCACATTTTTAGTCATTCATAGCCTGGCCCTCATATTCTGTTGTAAAATTCCCAGGTACCAAACAGACATGAGCTGATTTAATGGTTGAGTTCATGATTTCAAAATGCTTCTTTTCAGGAAGTGGAAGGGAAATCATCCCATTTTCACCAAAAACAATTCAAACGTCTTTTAGATTAAACCCAGAAATTTCTACAAAAAAACAAGGAAATGTCTGAGTTTAAAATGTTCACCTCTTCAAAATAAGAAATTCCTTAGTTTTTTTTCTAGAAAATTTCTGATATTTATATATATGTGTGTGTGTGTGTGTGTGTGTGTGTGTGTTTGCGAGGGGTTTTGTTTTAGCATTGTTTTGAGTTTTCAGATTCAGAAGTTCTATATAGAGAATTTATTAAATTAATCTTAAAATTAAAAATTTTTCTGGCAAATGTTTGACTTCTGAAGCTCAGAAATGTTCTTGTTTTTTTCTAGCTTTCTAAGATTGATCTAAATATTTGAGGGTTTCTTTCAAGCAAATTTTTGACTTTTTAAGCTCAGAATTTTCCAGTTTACAAAAAAATTTCTGAAATTAATCTAAATATTTCTACGTTTTTTTTGTATAAATTTCCCCATTTTACAGTGGCTCTGATACGCCATTGTAAAAAAAAATCACCAACACTGATCTGAATTAAATTTTTATTTTTAGATCCTTTCTAAGATGGTAAATTGAGGCGTTTGGAGGCAGCATGTCTGTCCAGCTCTGACTGCTTCAGGAGGAAAATGGTTGGGAACTTTCCCTCGTTATCTCCTGTCATCGCTGATGCAACATGGCCGCCTCATTTCCCGCTCATCCCAGCTGCAGCTCTGCTCAGCAACTCGTCCGCCTGTGGCTCTGTTTATGGGACTGGAAACTTCCAGTTAACTGGTCTGCTTCCAGTGTGACCTTGACTTATGGGACAGAACGAAGTGTCTGCAGCATTTCAGGCAGCTGCTGCTCAGCTTCTGAGCGCGCTCAGTTCAGCTGTTGGGTTTAGTCTTCAGCTGGGTCAGGCCAAACGTGAAGTTGAAACGTTGCAGATGTTTTCGTTTTGATCCAGGGAAAATCAGAGTGAATCCACGGTCCTGTTCAGACATTTTCACCAAATGTTTTTTTTTCTCAGTTTCCTATTAAAATAAACAAAATTAAACAATAGTTCAAAATTTGAATGCAACTAGATGCACAAATATTTTCTAAATTAAATTTATTCAGTCAGAAAGCTGAGTTCAGTTTTACTCTGAATACGTTTCTGCATTTCTATGTTATATTAGTTTACATTTTAGTTTTTTAATGAAAATTTACAGTGATATTTATACAAAATACAATAAATGTTTTTTTCCCCGCAGCTTCTTTAAATATACGTATATCCAATAAAACTTTTACGTTTTGCTTTATACAAGAATTTCAATGCATTAATGGGTAAAACATAGCAATAGTATTAACTTGAGCTTTTTTAGGCTAAAGTATAGATTCATGGATGTATGTTGACGCCTTTCCCAGATGGGCAACATTGTTTTTGACAATTTGAAAAATTATATTAAAAATCCCCAAAAAGAACTATAATGTATATAAACAAAAAAAACTATATATATATATATATATATATATATATATATATATATATATATATATATATATATATATATATATATAAACTACATATAAATCAAAATGTGTACATACAGATGTATTGTTTTAATGGTTGGAAAAAAAATGTTTTGCTCCGTAAATTTTTTTTTAGATAAAATAACATTTCAAATCACATAAAAGAACAATCAGATATTTCTGAATTATTTGTGATATTTTCTCAACAGACAAAACATTTTTATGAGTCTTTGGCTGATTTAATTAAACTTTGGTGTCAGTTTTTAAAGCATTTCTTAACGTTTCAGTCATTCTTTTTATTGATCTGGTTTTAATAAACCAATAAAGTCGAAACTGATGTGAAAACGACTCAGGCATCTGTAATCTGAGCGAAGCTCTTCGAGGATATTCATGAACAAATAAACGTCACATTTTGTCAGATTACTGGCGTTATTCCCGCAGAGGAGTGTGAAGTCTCCTCTGTGTGATGCGTGGGGGACGGCGGTAAAGGTCGGAGGTCAGGCTGCGTTTGATTTGCTGCACTCTGGAGCGTGAAACCTGAACCCTCGCCACTCTGCAGAGACCCACTGAGCGTGTGCAGAGTGACGCCTTATTTTTGGAAAATCCGATCAGCCTCTGCAGCAGACTGTGCTTCCTCTGTTTGCACTTTTTACGCTTTTCACGATGGACCTGGATCAACTGTTCAAATGTAAACACAAAGACGCCGCCGCCGTTCTGGTTCCACAGGAAGCGAGTTTTACATTCAGATGGATCTGAAGTTATTGATCCTGTGTCAAATCAATAAAAAGTTTAGCAAAAAGCTTTATTTAAACAGATTAAATCAATCAGACGGAATAAATTGTTAGATTTGTCTTTTAATGAAGCTTATTGATTTAACTTATCATGCAATTAAGCCAATTAATTGCATGATAAGTTAACCCTTGTGTTTAGAAATGGGGTCCAACCGACCCCACACACGTAAAACATGTATCATTTGCCACAGTCCTCTGTTTGCCTCAGTCTTCGCACGCACAAGGGTTAAAACAGACTCAATAATTTCCACATACATGATTTATTATTTTTCATTTTGCTCTTTTTCTGCCAAAAACTGGATGATAAAAGTTTTCAGTCTGGTGTTTTAAACTTTTATTTGAAGAGACTTCATAATTCATTTTATTTGTTTTATTTACTTTATTTACTTTGCTACCTCTTTTCCACGATTAAACAAGTTTTTTGCAACTTTAAAATGTCTTCCTGTTCCAATGTTGGTCTTTAGGATTTAAAGTTTTTGATTTTTGAGAATCTGTTCTTGCATTATTATGCCATTATTACAACTATATTTATTAACAATGGCCTCAAAACAACAATTTTATCATTTGTTGCAGTAACTCCTGGGACAATTTATTGTCCAAGAAAGTGTGATATCATGACATTCCAAATAAAAGCTAAAATATAAAGCTTGTACGCATTTATTAAAGAGGTTTAGTTCTCTAAAAATTTTATAAATTCTGCCTTTTACGTTTTGCCATTTTATTGGAGTAATGGTTCAAATTTAAAGTTCCTTCAAGTTCAACACAAGTCCAATTCAATTCAGACTAATGGTTTCCTGGTAAATATTCCCATTTCTTGACCCTGTAAATGCATTTACTCTCAGGTGTGTCTTGGAACTCAACACTGCAAAAACACAAAATACTACCAAGTGCTTTCTTCTAGTTTATATTGCAAATATCTTCAAATTAGACAAAACCAACTTACAAATAACCTTTCAGCAAGAATAATATACTATAGGTGAAATAATCTGCTGAAGGATCTAACACTCCTTGATATCAATATGAAAGAATATCTGATGTAAAACAAGCTCCTGTTTCTTGCTGAAAACTTGTAAATCATGTTTGTCTTATTTTAAGTGTAGTAAGAAATTGGCTGCATAAACTAAACAAAAATATTTGGTAAGATTTTTGCAGTGAAGGAAAACTGTTCTTGTTCCTGAGCTGATTTTGTTCTCGTCAGTTAATTGTAACATTATCCTTGAAAAATCCTAAATAAAGTATTATTTTAAAAAATTAAAAATTACAATTACAGACATTAAGACTAAGAATTTCAGTTTCCATACCAATTTTCTCAGACGTGTAAATAAAAAGTGGAATTGTGCCTGAAACGTTAAACTGTGTTGATTAATGAAAGTCGGATGTTTTTCGGACTATTTACTGGGAATTTATGAGTTTGAATTGGATTGTAAATGACTTGGATTGAACTTGAGGGAACTTTAAATTTGAACCATTACTCAAATTAAAACTCAAATTAACAGAGGCCGTATTTATTACAATAATTTTAGTTTCCTTAAAAAATGTTATCCGCTGATGTGATCCCACAAAAACTGTTTATCTAAATGTATATGAAAGTTTTATTTTTTCTTTTACCCTTCAGTTAATATGAAAACTCAAGAAATTTAAAGGATTTCTACATTCTCAGTTGGAAAAATAATCACAACACTGTCGTTCGTAGTATTTATTACTTTGTTTTATATTCAACGAATCGGCAGCTGATCACTGCCATATTTTTTCAGCAGATACTTAATTCACTATAAAATCTGTAAGAAAACATAACGTACAAACAAAAAATGAAACATTTAAAATAGAATTGCACAACAAAACACGGATAATTGATAGATGAACATTATATAAACACAATAATAGTTTTACTTTTTTAGATTACATTATGTATGGTGTGTTGTCAGTCTAAAAGCTGCTTTAATGTTCTACTTTAAAATGATTTTACCGACCTAAAATTCTAACTTAAATATATGTATACGTGTGTACCTATAATATAAAATGCAAGAAAAACATACATGTTATTAGCTAAAAGTTATTAGCTAAAATATTTTACCATTTAAAATATTTAACTTTTCCATTACATGTAAACAATTTAACTTTTTTCTTTTTATTAAGAAATGTTGTATGTAAAATGCAATTTAAAAGAAAAATAAAAAATATTTTAAAAATTAAATCCAGAATCAGGTGTATCACAAAGAGTTTAGCAGCTGCAGAGAGTAAAAATCTATTTTCTGAAGCAACTTTTCAGGTTTTCCTGTGGAATCTGGTTCAGGTCTTGTGTGTGACCCCGACGCCCCACTAAGCCCGACCGGGCGGGGACCGGCGGGTTTATGGGGACCGCTGAGTCGGGGTGAGGAAGGGGTGGATTAGTTCCACTTGGTCGGCCATGGCCCCCCCGGCGCATCCCAGCCTTTGTCCCGGCTGTCAGCGGCGGCCATGCTCCACCAATCACACGCCGCCGTCAACAATAGCTGCCATCATTCCCAGAATTCCCTGAGTGGACGCAGAGTTTTCCTCCAAAAGCAGGAATCACTTCGTTTACCCACAGTTGGATTTTGTTTTCTTCAGTAAAGATTTTTACACTAAAGTATATATATTAAAAAAATAATAAAAAAGGAATTTATCAGAAATATATTGATTCAAGGTGAGACATTTTGAAACAAATGCTAATTTTTTGTTTGTATTTAGTTAAATTATTTGGTTTTAGTTTGGTTTTGCCTGAAATTTTTTGGTACCTACTTAAAACATTTAGAAAAAAAATACTACATATTACAAATACATTAATTGTATGTATTTTTTTTTATTATTTTGTATGTTTTTAACTTGACTTGACCAGCAGTGTTGAAGCCCAAAACTTGCATTTATTTTACAAAACTATTTCTCAAATAAGCAACATTTTAGAATGTATCCAGCTAGTAGAACGTAGTTTAGATTTACTATTTTATTTTATTTTTTTATGAAAGAGACCATCATTTAAATAAAAATAATACAATTTTGATAGATTAAAAGTAAGCTCTTATTTAAGTTTATGCAATTGAAGACAACAGAAATACTGATTTTAGTTTTACTCTGCATGAATTTCTTAATCAGTGATATTTTATCTTGCAAGAAAAAATTTAAATAAGTTTATTACGCTGGTTTCTCCATGTTTGTTTTTTATTAAAATCCTATTTTAATCCAAGAATTAGGTGAAAATTTGGTTTGGGTTTTTATTTTAGATAATGATGCTGTTGGCATCAAAAGACAGGAGGCAGAATCCAGGTAATCTGTGATTCATCCTGTTTTCTATTTCCGCTGACAGGGATTAAAATAAAGCACCAAAACAACATCAAAGCTTCAGATTCTGGTCGTTTTCTGGTTTTATTCCTTGAAGATTTCCTCGCCTGATGAAAGAAAACTTAAACTCTTTATTTTTTTACATGTATATGTTTGTTTTCTGGGGAACAGCGCGAGATGAATCAACTAATCTGCTTTTTGAGATCAGTGGTATTCAGGCTTCACACTTCAAAACCAAACACCTGTGAACCGAGTTTAATCTCCGCCCACTCAGCAGGTGAAGCTTTTTTTATTAACAGGGGGATAATTAACACTCTGGCTCCAGAAAGGGCAGCCTTGGCCTTTTAGGATCCCCTCCCACATTAATCACTGAACCCCGCTGCCAAGGTCAAAGGTCTCCACATTTTTCTTCTGACACTCACTGAAGTCTTTGTTTGTCCTGATCTGATCCTGGATCAGAACAGATCTGCTTAAATCCAGCTGGATTTTCCGCAGATCGAGTGTTTATCTGTACAACGTAAAAGGTTAATTTATATTATTACAAACGGGAATGTTTTCTAAAAGTCAGATTAACAGAATGTTGATGTTTATACCAAGTCAGAAAAGGCCATAAAATCTGACTTTACATGGAATTTCCACTTCTTTTGTAATGCTAACACTAGTAACACTAGTTGGCCTCATCATGAGATATTTTTGATTTGGTAATCTAGTGGTGGACACTCTTAAGCTAATTTGCTAATAGCAGAGCTGATCTCATGTTAAGCACTTTAACTTTTTTGCTAAATCTGAAAATGTTTAGTGAACTTAGCTTCCCCTAAATAAATTTTTCCAAATACCTTCTTAACCGCTAATTAGGGCTGGACAATAAATCCATATTTCTTCATCTAAATCTATATTTCTTCATCTAAATAAATATAGAGCCAGCAATATCAATAAATAATCTGAGAATATTCAATATACAGAATATTTACTGAACTCTGATCCAGAACCACACAGCATTTTGGGAGACGTAGGCAGAGAAAAGGCTCACAACTAGCGCAAAAAGGTTGGAGGCATCAACTAATTAATTCATTGTTTGGTTACCTAGCAACAACCTGTTGAGTAACTTGCGCTACAGCAGTTTGATGTTTTGCCTCATAACTGCTTGAAGATAAAAGTGATGGGCTTCTTATACTAATCTACTAGTAGCATAGGTAGTGTTTTGTCTAGCACTTTAGCTTTTTTGCTCAATCTGAAAAATTTAGGGCACATGGGGCTTCCCCTAAATTAAATTTTTCCCATAAATTTTATACTGTTAATATGTTTAAAAAGTTTATGTGGGACAGCAGAGTTTGATGCGATGATGAGCGACTTTTTGGCATAGTATGAATAAACGCTTCTTCTAGATGACATTGATCTCCTCTTCCTGATTTAATAATGAAACTGATCGGGACAAATATGCCTACTGTTTCTCCCCGAGTAGAAAACAAATTCATTTAGAAAGTTTATTTCTCCTTTCTTGCCTTTTTTCCTTTATATTCCTTGTTGACAAGTTTGTTGTTGCAAAGATCTGCTGTACAAAGATCTTCAGAAATCCACTGTCGGAGCGCTTTGTTGGGAGCCGATCTGTTGATGTTGTTTATTTTTGATTTAAATCATACCTGCTGTCAGAAACGAGTAAATTACACCCTGTTCTGCTTCAACACCTTGATATTTTTAAGAATTGTGTGGGGAACAGAGGGGGAGGTGTGCATGAAATGAAAAACTTTAAAACACAAAGCTGGAACCTCTGAAGACGCAGCGAGTGGGAGCGACTTGTTCGGCTTTGATCACTTCTCTGTATCTTCAGCTACAATTCTCCTTGGAAAACCAGTTTTTTTTAAATAATATTTGGCAAAGTTCTAGTAGGTCTAGTTTCTGATTTTTTTATTATTTTTTTGATAAAATACAAGCAGGTGGAAAGAAACACACCTGCTATCTTCAGAGGCAGAAACATGTTCGGCATATAGTTAGCATGTAGCGCACAGATGGCAGCAGGTGAGGTGAGACTCTGATGACAAGAGCTGCGGGACGAGCTCGTACTCGCTCCCATCTGCTGCTGCGTGTGGGTTTCTGCGCGCGTGTCCAAGGCTCAACAGTTGCCGATCACGCACGCAAAAATTTGGGAGCTCTTGTTACAGACAGAAGCCGTTCGACAGATGTTTCGTGCCATAACGACATGCAGAGACTGGACCAGACACACACACACACACACGTTTGTGTTGCTATCTTTGTGGGGACTTTCCATCGACATTCCATTCCATTTCTACAGCCTTAACCTTACCTTTACCCTTTTCCTAACCATCACATACCTAACCTTAACCCTAACCAAAACTCAATTCATACTTTGGCCCTAACTCTGACCCCTGACCCAAAAACAGGGTTTCCCCTTGTGGGGACCAGGCGGTCCCCACAACGTAGTATATGTCAGGAAAATCGTCCCCACAAGGTATTACAAACACACACACACACACACACGCACACGTTGATGAAACTGCCCTGAAAAGGAAATTTCTGTGGAATGAAAACTTTGCTTTGGTTGTGATAAATTAATGATTGAGAAGGTGAAGGAAGACGATCTTTACAGGAGTGGATATAACAGTAAATCCACTCAGAGGTCAGAGCAAGCGATTCTCAGAGAAACGACTAAAAAAATAAAACCCTCTGGACTGGCATCCTTGATTCCACAGGCCTCAGTAATTTGTTAAATGTTGAAGCAGAAAAGAATCCAGATGCATTGCTTATTATCTTATGAACCCTTATAGGGTTTTCTATGGACATAAAGCAAATAGAGTTAGCAATTCAATTTGGTGTTCCACAGGGCTATGTTTTAGGACCATTGCTATTGTGCCATGTTTATAGGTGCTGCCAGCAAAGAAAGCCTCTTCTAAGCACAATTTATGCTTCCACAGTTGCAGCTCAGGTTTTTTGGTTTTTTGGTTACTGAAAATTTTGTTTGGAATATTATTTTTTTGCCAATGCACTGCTTGGGTTTCAGTGATGTCACCGCACCCAGGGTGGCCATCTTATTTATCAAACTTTTTTACAGCTTCTTTTTATTTGGACTTTGAATTTCAACTCTATCACCAAATATCAGGACCAGGGTACAAATGTTTTTTTTTTTTTAATTATGAGAATAAAGTGATATTACACAAATACAGTCATACGACATCAGAGTTTAAATAATAAAAGAATAAAGTCATATTACTAGAATAAAGTAGTAGAATTATTACTCCAACACAAAATATCAAAAGAAATGCTGAGCATCTTGTTAAGTTATACTTTGGTATAAGTTTTAGAGATAATATCTAATAGAAGTACTTAATCTTTTAACAAATCAGCATCAAATGATTATCAGTAGAACTTCAACTCTAAGTTTTTTTCTAATTAATATCCTTTGTCTCACAGTGGAGAAATTCATATGTAGCAGCATCAAAGTGACAGGCAGTCAAGGGATTTATGTTCAAACACAGACAAAAATATGTTAAAAAGCAAACAAAGTTAGAAGACTACAAAATAAAATACTGTGTAGTTATTAAAGACATCAAACTGGTCCAACTAAATGGGATGATATTTAAAAATGTACAAAACGTAGTTTTTAGTTTTTCTGCTGAAATCACTTGTTTCTCACTCTGCTTGATTTTCAATCCATCAATTTGTTCCTAATTCCCTAAACTAGCCAGCTTAGAAAATACTGTTTATTCTTAATTTCATGTGATCCATAACTAAATTTCTTACATATTTAACTGCAGAATCAGCAAAGTGTTCTCCAGTTACGGAGACTTGAGGCTCATACTTTTATTTGTTCAGAGAAACCAACAGTCTAGAGAGAAAAATAACAATAGCTTTTTGTTTGGCCCAAAACGTTTCCCAGGTTCTTAATGTTGGAGCTCATTAGCCTTTAATGACTTGGTAATTACCTCATCCTAGTGTTCTGTCCGTGGTCCCGAACCGTGACAAACAATGACTAATTAGGACGTCATTAAAATGAAGAATTATTCCTGTTCTTGTGCAAAAAATCCATCTGCACCTGTGGTGTTTGTAAATGACCTGATTACCAACAGATCTGCATGTTACTTTGCACTAATTTGATGATTAAAATGAGAAAAAAACTGGAGGTTGTGAGTTTGGGGTTTACACAACTTTGAAAATCTGGTACTTGCTGTACCAATGATGCAAAGTTATTTTGTTGTTCATTAACCCAAAGCACCTTATTTTAATTTACACAACTTTACTGAGGAGCCATCTTTAATTTGCAAAATTTTTAGATTTTTATTCAAAGAAAATATTTAAGATTCTTCTACTTTTAAATTACATTCTGAAATGTTTTTATTTGATTTAGTGACCTACTGTTATTCTGTCCCTGTGTGTGTGTGTGTGTGTGTGGGGGGAGGGGGAGGGGGGGTGTGTGTGTTTGTTTGTCTCTGATGATTTGATCTGTTGCCTCTTAACGAGGTCATGAGTGATGCAGATTGACTTGATTGGTTGATTTGTTTAATGAGCGAAAAACAAGACACTAATTACTGTCATGTTTGTGTGCGGCTGTCATGGGAGGACGCACGTTTCTGTTTCACTTTGAGACTTTGGAGATTTGTAGTTCTTGTGGGTAAGAACATTGTGTCTCTAAATGGTTCATTTGTATCCATCTGAAAACAGAAGCTGTTTTCATTCATTAAAATGTTGGGAAAAGTCAAATTTCTTTAACACAAAATAACTAGTTTTTAATTTACTTAATTGCAGGGTCTGTCATAAATCAATCGTATTTTGATCGAAAACTATACATCGACAAAATAGGCAACCTTTTTAACTGAAAAATCATTTTTGCTGCTAAATTATTGAACAAATACACATAAAAGCTCAACAACAATTATGTTTATTATTATTTAGGTCTTTCAACAATTAGATTATAAGTAGGGTGTTATTCTACCATACAGTTTCTTTCATTTAACTTCGTTGTTTATTGATCATCATGCAGACAATTTTTTGGTGGATCATAAAAAACAGGCATTCGATTATTGTAAATCAAAACATACCAATGGCACCATAAATTAAAACAAGTTCAATAATTTCCATTTGCAAGGTTTATAGTTTTTCTTTTCTCTTTCTCTTCCTACTAAAAGTTGGATTATAAAGTCTTCAGTCGGATCCATTGGTCGCAACTCGCCATTTTTTGAAGCACAATTTTGTTTACAGGGACTTCATAGTTTTTGTTTTTTGTTGTTTTGTTTGTTTTGGATATCTAAAATGTCTTACAGTTCCAGTGTTAAATGTTTTAGAATTTAAAGCTTGTTCTTTTTTTTTTTTAAATATGTTCTTACGTCATTATGCCATTATGATTATATTACTTGAAAATGTTCTAGAATTCTTTATTGCAATAACTTCTGGAATAATTTATTGTCCAGCAACATTTATTATTGCGACAGGCCTATTAGTGACTTCATTTTGTTTACATGACACGCGTGATGCAAAAAAAGTTTTTCAACTGCAGTTTCGCAAAATACAACTTTTGATACTGCCAAAAAACCCACTTCATCCTAGTGCCAAAACTTTTAAATGAAAAACGTCAGATTTTTTTAAATTGGTTTGTTTCCATTAAGCAAACTTATTTTTGCAATTTCAACTTGAGCAATCCTATGAATAATGGAAACACAGCTATTAGTTATATAACAAGACAAAC